>NC_040013.1:512848-724604 GCF_000972845.2 Larimichthys crocea
TGAGACATTAATAATTGTTGGTTGCAAGGATCGCCATTTGTCTCCTAGTTGTGTGTGAATCAAAATGACCTTATTATTTCCCCATGGCCCCCAGCCATGCTCGCCATAAATTAAAGCCCCTCTTGCAGCGCCGTAGCCTTCCTTGTTTGTACAACATGTTTTCTCAAGCAATCTCAACAGAAGGAAACAAAGACAGGAAGCACAACTGTTTCCTTTTTTCACACTGAGGAATCCATAGGCACATTAGGAACTATATCTAGTTTGTATTGATTTCAGCTACACTTCAGCTTAAATTTACTGATTGCTTCCCTGACCCTGTGAACAAAGAACATGCTTCTTGTTGGATTTTGTTTTGTCACAATTAAAATGACACTGGAAACAGCTTATACGGTATTTATCACCCAGTTGTCCATGCACACACTTTCCTTTCTTTCGTACCATTGTCCATCTTTCATCTCTGTCTTTCTAGCCACTCACTGTGTGTATTAAGGTATTTGTAACAAGCCTGGACAAAGAACCACGCAAGCAGTGGTAAGCAGTTCCATGTGCCAATAAGCTGTTGAATTCCTCTGAGACTGCTCCATAAATAAGAGAACACACTTATGTATAATCTCATCCATGGTACACAGCATGCACAGAGCTATCACCCTGAATTTGTGCCTCCCATCTATTATCATTACATGTGAATCACTTCGGAAAGATACATCTTCATTGTAAGATTTAGCAATGTTGGTTAAATATTTCCAGAATCTTTGTGACCAAAAAGTGTTCTGTAAACTGCAAGATGAAACACATACATTAAAGTTGCATTAAGCAATTATTTAGCCACTTGAGATTAGTAGAAAAAAAATGAAAAGAGAACCTTGACCTTGTGTTATTACGGTGAATAATTGCTGATTTGAACAATTTTTCTTTTTTTCTTTTTTTTAATGTTATTTTATTTGCCTTTTCAAGCTTTATTTGATAGAGACAGCTGAAGGGTGACAGATACAGGGAATGACAGGCTTGAAAGAGCCACAGGTTGGATTTGAATCCTGGGCTTCCGCAGCAAGGACTGAGCCTTTGTACACAGGGCGGCTGCTCTACCAACTGAGCTAAACACCGCCCCGATTTGAGCAATTATTTATTGGAAAGACTATCCAGGAGCATAAAATAAGTAGGATCAACAGAATCTGAAATAAATACAAAAGTCTTGTCACCATGTTGACAGCACCACTATAGATGCAAGCAGCACCCACCATTTGTCTATGTTTGGTTTTAGCTTTGTAACTACATCAACTTGGTTGAGTTGATTAGTTTAAATGGTTGACAATTAAGAAAATCTGGGTCCATACTGTCAAGAGGCATGAACTCACTTTTACCCCAGTTTTGTGTAGTCAAATAACTTACTGAACGATTGAATAAACAAAGGAATCAGAGAGGTATAATAATGTATCATCTGCATAAAGGCTCACATGAGGTTTCTTATCTCCTCTAACATTATGGATGACCCCTGCTTACTGATGTGAGGGGCTCCAGAGCAACATTCAAGAAGACAGTTTCTCTTTATAGCCCCACACTGCAGGTCAAAAGGCTCAGATTTATAATTAATAGTGAGAATAGAGGATGTCGGCTAGAGATATAGCATTTTAACAATAAAGGAATCCTCATTTAAAATCTTTAAAATGCTTCAAACATATGAGTAATAACATGATCATGCTGTATTCAGGATGTTGAATATATGATTTATATAATATATGGATATGTCTCCCCAATCTATTAGTTAGCACTTTCATGACAGACTGGTAAAATTTTTTTACCAGAACAACGAACCCATACCTGTCTGTTGCTGCTACTTTGCTTTGCTGCTACTTTTATTTCAGAAATCTGGTATCTGTTGTTATGTCTCTGATCATCTTGAGTGGAAGTGGGGAAGAGTCTGAAATGCCTGCTCTTAAATGGGCCTACTCCCTTAACAGAGAGAAATGTTTTGATTGCCTCATCTAGCAAAGTCAGCAAAGTCAGCATTAGTAGCCCAAACCCGAACGTTCCCTAAGTCAACCCCCAGTGCATAAGGATGAGGACTGGGAGGTGAGCGAACAGTCCTGCTACTTCCAACGCAGACTGAGTAAGAACACTGCTTTATACAGAGTGGATGACTGTCAAATATCCAGCTTAAAACTAACTAACTAACACTACTTGTGTTTGCCTTTATTTTTTATATATATATTTATTTATTTTTAGAAAAAATAATAAATAACATAAAACAGAATTATAAATAATAATACCATAATAACAGCAATACTACTACTACTAATAATAATAATAAACATTTCATCTGAGCAGGTCTTTTGTTTGTAAGATGTCATTATCACCTGAAGCCATCACAGTGAACCAAACTACAGAGCACAGTGCACAAAGAGCTGTTAGCTGCTGTTAGGAGCAATGATTACATGATCACAATCAAACAGTACAGTGTCTACAGGTGAAGAACACTGTGGAGTAATGTTGCTTTGATCACCTGCACTAGCAATGACACTGCAGCTATGCTTTCCACTGCCGACACTGCCTTAGAGCTCATTGTTGTATGAAGGTCAGGTTGCACATTAGAAGCTGTGACAGTTGACAGAATATAATGAGTAAGAAATGTCTCAACTTCTCATCAACACACTAAAAAAAACGGCCTGACTGACTGAAATGTGATCATGTGTGTCCATCTCCGATCTGCCAGGCTGTCCACTTGACCATCTGGGATAGAACTCCATTTGACGGACAGAGCAGATAATTGACCGCAGGCTTCCATTAACACCTATGGCTAATTACTCAGCGTCTGTCACATCTAATTTCCACCCGTACTTCATTTAGTACAGCAGTTCTGAACCAGGAGCCGTCAATGCCCAAAGCTCTGCATGTTTTCTTTCTGAAGAAACAGTTCAGAGTTTGACTCATTAACTAGTACACAACAAGAAATGTAGGCTGCAAACTCTCCTGCTTTTGGCGTGAGATATCCAATTTCAGGCTCTGTCTCACTCTCTCACACTGCCCAAACAAATCTCACTAAAAAGCCACTCCTTCCACAGGCTTCCTCTGCACACCATGTATAAAACACCGTGCTATTCTCAAAATTTCAGCAGCAACATGGATCAATAGAGTTTAGTCTCACTGAAAGTAATCCAGAGATCTGCAGTACTGATGTTCTGTTTTTATGTGTTGCCCACAACTGTTGTTCATGGAGAGACGCTGTGTGCTATGGATGAGGCACAGCAGCAACAACTTTATAATTATGGCATGGTCAGGATCTAATGGAAAATAGTAATTTTCTACTGTTAAGATGGTAAGATGTTACACCAAGTTTATAAAGTCAAATTATTTTGCATCCCATCAATCCCATAATCCCTAAAGTAAATAACAAGGAAATAGCAACTGATAGTTACAGTGAACAAGCTTCACTGGACTATGGGGTATGTCACTGGAGCAGGTCCCTTATTGGACAGAAAGGCCGATTATTGCACACAGACAGAAACTCATGTTTTTAAAATCTTAAATTAAACTAATATACAATTGCCTATTAAATCTTGGGGACTGATGGCTGACATATTTGGCTGTTGCATTATCATGTTTTGGTACCTTTTCCCCGTAAAATGCTAAAGTGGTATCTCGACACAGACCCACGGCCCAGTATCTCATCCTCAATATTTAGATTTCACACCTCACCTTCAGTGCCCAAGATGTTTGTCTTTTAGCGAGTTGGAAATTGGAGGGTAGTGTACCCCGCCCACAGCTGTCAAATGCAGATTTGCATGAAAATGATTATAAAGTGAAAAACTGTTTGGAGTTGGTGAAGTTGATAAATGAAGCTGTCATATTAGCATGACAGGCCTCACTGAGGGAATGGATGGATGGGGAAGAATTACTAAGAGCATACTGCAGACCTTTGTCTTCCACTCCTAATGGACACGACACCCCCTCCACACATTAATGTGTGGTGGTGTTCTGATGCATTTCAAACATTCGTGGAGTAACGAGGCAAAAAGCACAATACAATTCGTGGACAGTACAGACACAGCGTAAGCACGAGTTACTGTGTTATCACTTCACATAGCTCATGTTATACACCTGAGCAGATACACCACCTACACCACCTGGTAACTAGGAAGTTTCCTGCATTAACGTCTCAAGGATTATGCAAATGAGCGACAATTTGCCTGTAAATTTGCTTCTATAACACAATGGACAGTGGAAAGTTTGCTTACCCCAACTCAGCCTGCCTCCTGCCCTGCCTCCATCTAAACTGATGACAGGTGACTGACTTTTTTTAACCACAAATCATTTCTATAGTAAAACATTAAAAATCCAACATTCATTTATTCACCTATGTTCAGAGATGTATCTCATGAGCTTCTTTAGGAGAAACAAAGCCAAAATCAATTCACAATTTCCCTCTAGCACGCTGTCACACGGTACTGTTTGATCCAGAATCAAATAGCTGAGAGCTGTCAAAGAGTAAAAGACAAACAATAATCAAACATTGATATCATCACATCATCATAGTTAGCTTTCCTTACATCCAAAAGGTTGCTGTTGATTTTTATGTTTTAAGCTTATAGATTTAAACTGTGGTGACCTAGGGCTACAGCGGCTGAAATAAGTATTGTAACACGTCACCATTTTTTCTCAGTAAACACATTTCTGAAAGTGCTACTGACATGAAATTCACCAGATGTTGGTAACAACCAAAGTAAGCCATGCATACAAAGACACCAAAATAAATAATGAAATTAAGGTATGTGCAATAATGTGAAATTAAAGGTTTAAGTTAATCCAATAGCAAATCTCAAGTCCCAGCTCAGTGTTGAAGTTTGCACAGTTCAGTTTCACATAGTCAGAACATAATGCTAATTCATTTTCATTCAGATTTCGTGCAGTGCTGTAGTGGAAGCTCCTTCACCTTTGTAAAGGATTCGTAACCTGACACCATGCTCCGGCCTCCACTTTACGGCTTCTCTTGATTAGTGGCCTGGCTGAGGAAGCTCTCTCAGTGGAGTGTCACCTCACACTTCTCTATCAGCCAGAAAGGGTATTGTCTTTCCATCGGGCTGCAGTGGTGTGAGAGGAGGGCAGGAAACATGACCAGCAGCTATTGTTAGGCTGATGTCACTCACAGCAAATGAGTGCCCGCGTGCGTGTGTGTGTGAGTGTGTGTCAATGTGTGTTGTGGGGGGGTAATAGGCTCAAAACCACTGCCACTTCAATTTCCCAGCCTCCTCTGTGCCACCCTGAAGCCTCTGTAAGACTGAAGATATTTTAAAGGAAACATAAAGGAAAAAAAATAAAAATCAGCGTTGACAGATGCTGTGTGTGTTTGTAACATCAGATAAATATCACGGAAGAAAATCATAAATTGGAGAGTAAAACTTCACATAACTGTCTGAAAGATACTAATAAATAAGGTTAAAACATTTTTGGTATAATGATAATGCGACTTCTGTGACAGCTGTAGTCCACATTATATAATGAGCTTTTTCTTTGGTTCATACAAAAATGTTTATGCAGAAAAATATGTTTATTCTCAGATAATCTTCTATTGGTTTAGTGGTCAAACTGAATTCCAGGCTACATTCCATCTCATGCAATAATTTATACACTCTGTGTATACATTTTTTATTTGGCCTTTTCAAGCTTTTATTTTGATAGAGACAGCTAAAGAGTGACAGGAATGTGGAGACAGAGAGATGGAGAATGACATGTGGGAAAGAGTCGCAGGTCGGATTCAAACCCTGGGCTTCCACAGCAAGGACTGATCCTTTGTACACGGGGCGGCTGCTCTTCATACACACTGTTTCTATAAGTTGTGCTGTGTATCATTGGAGATTCAGTCAAACAACCCCCCTAACCCTAAAGATACTTTTTGGGATGTTTTTAATTTAATAAAAGCACTTTCTCCATTTAACTAGAGAGTTAAGTTCTAATTTCTACAAACTACAAATGCTACAACTTGCAACAAGTCAAGGGAGCCAAAGTCCGACCAGTTGTCCTACTGTAGCTGAGTGATAGAATCCGTAACCAGAGCCACAGATATCTCTAAGGAACTGAGGTCAAGTCCTCTGTGTCAGGGAGTTTCAACAAATGAGATGGGTGCAAATAAATTATTTGAGTATAAACCTTCTATTTTAGGTAAATGAATACAGGATTCATTATTTCCTTATCTGGATTTTGTCTGCCTTTGTAGAGAAATGTATAAACAATGCATTATTTAAATAAAGTCTCCAGTGAGCAGATTAACACAGAGGTTAATTAACACCAGATCTTTGTGGCCCATTGGCCTGGATGGATCAGGGCAGACAGGTCCAGATTACCGTCAATCTGGAGCCATGGCAGAAGCACTGAGACCAGGTCGCTAAGCTGCACACGTCTGCTTCACTATCCGACATCTGAGTATATGGGAGAGCAGAGCACTGATTCAGAGAGGCCCCTCAGGCTTCAATAGGAATGTAATAGCATGCATTATGTGCACACACCTGCACAAACACATTAATCTATGACAGGGAGGTACAACACATGGAAGCGGTGTGTGTATCTCTTTCTGTGCAAGTCAGCTAGATGCCATTTTTGCATTTACGTACACCCCCACCACTAAAATACATGTCATACCAGTTCACATTTCAATCCTTCCTGGGTTTCAACTGAACTCTCCAAAATTCACCTCTGACATCTCCTGACCAGGACTCAAACAGCATTCATTAAGCAGTATTTTGCTTTTAAAAACTTTCCCTGCTTTTCCACTCTGTCGTGTGTGTTGTGCAAAACTATTGGAAAAGTGCAGTGAGAGAGGGAAGGCTGGAGCAAAAAAGGTGCACAACCCGAGAAACAAGAATGAAAGCCACCCAGACCAATGAACCCAGGGTTCATTTCAACCAGTGTCCGCAGCACAGGGAGCCGATGTGAAACCATAACTTCCAGATTCTTTTACTTCTGGAGAAGAACCTGAATTTAAACTCACAATGACATTTCTAAGAAACTAACTACTAAAAATCCAGCTAAACTGCATAATGAACATATGATATTGATATATAACATTTCTATTTTTAGCAGCTTTTAGCAAACATCTCTAACAAGCTCAAGGCCATCTCGGGTTAAATGCCACCAGTTACACAGTTTGATGCTGCACTCATGTCTCGTGTCGTGCCAAAGTTCCACTTATTACCAGTTTAGGATTGAACATCCAAGTAGTAACTCCAAGTTTCCAGAGACCTCCGATAATGTCTGACTTGACTCCTAGTTCTTTTACAGTGTTTTTGCCTACACTGAAGCAACTTTAAGTTACGCTCTTCTAAGATATATGTCTTTCTTTTTGCGTCTAGAGCTTCACTCTACACAACGATTTTGACATTTGAAGGATGTTTTTGCATTCATGCTGCTGGAAGTGAAACTTTTCTATTTACTTATAAGAAACCTATTTTAAGAGCAGGTATGGAGCAAGTATGATTTGTAATGTCACAAATAGTTTGGAGGCCAAGCCTGGTCTAATATTCAACTTCCAAGAGTGTGATGTGGAAATTTGAAGCCTCCAGCACACATACACTGACAATGGACTCTATAGTGAAGTAAGAAACACCTGTCGTCAACTTATATTTAGAGAGTCTGGATTTTATGACGACAACTACTTTATACCATGTGTGCTGCTGATCTTTAAGGGGAATTTTAAAGAAATAATTAAGGTTGTACCTTCCCATTGTGGACACACTGACAGGACAGAAGTGACACCTCAAAGAGCTCATCATACAAGAACCAACTCAGCAGCAACCACAGATCTTACTCGGTGCACCGCAGAGACCTTGACACACAAACACAGACTTTTATGGCAGCAATCTAATCTGCGAGCTTGGCGTTCGACTATCAATGATTACTCAATCTTGTTAGTGCAGAGCAGCTACCCAGGTGGCACATGCAAATCTCTAGCCATTGACTTTACAGCTTTTGATTACATACATTGGGTCAAAAAAGATGCTGAATGGCCATTATAGTGAATGCAAATGAGGCTGAAGGTCACGTATATTGAAGAATCAGTGTTATCTGTAGCCTTTGCAGGAGGGGACTGATCTGTGTTCATGGTTCAGTGGCTTATACATTCAGATTTTCCTAGAAAAAGATAAAAAAGAAAATAAATGACATGGCCACAACAGTATTTTAGATGCTTCAGGAAAAAAATAGTACAGTAAAGAATCTGAAGTCTGCACTACTGTGCCCTTTCCCCATAGAAACTTTTCCAGGGACACAGCAGCCTTTTTTAGGAACATGGCAACCCTGACCAAAGGAACTGGGATCTAAATTTAGTTTCTGGACTGTAGATACTGGTCCCAATAAACTCCCTGCTCTGGAGATAGTACTGCTTGTACTTTTTTCAATTCATATTTGTGGTTATTTAGAGTGACTTTTAGTTTCCTGAATTCACACTCAACTTTAACAACAACAAATGCAGAAATGTTCACTGTGGATCATTTTACCCAGCTGAGCCAAAGAATGGCTATAAAATTAAAATAAATGGAACCCAATGGTTTGCCCTGAAGATGTCAAAAACTCAACTCAAAAATCTAAAACTTGCTGAAAAAATTGTCAGCATTAACATGAACTATACTTGGATAAATCATGCAAAGCCTCTTCTACAGCTAGGGTCAATGAGCTCTACCAATAACTTGGATCTATAACGGAGTGTTCCAAATTTAAATTGATTGCAAACACAAAAATAAAAAGCCAATAAAAAGATGAAAATGGATGCAAATGTGAATTTGCTTGGAGTGGCGCAAGTTGAGGTGTATAAGCATCCACGCAAGTTGAAAATGTAGTTTAGCATGAGCAAACATTGACTTATCCCAAAGGTCTAAAGCAAGTATTGTTCAGGGTGAATAAATGGGGCCTGCTGACGTACTCGGCCATCATGTGTGCTAATGAGCATTAAAACTGAGCTAAAGATCATCACTTTAATATGACCAGTTGAATTTTTCAAATTACATCTTGTTTTATCTTGTTTCACATTGTCCCCTTATAGAGAACCTGCAAGTTCAACCCTTAAGGCCCCTCAAGCCCCCTTTAACTGACATGGAGCGCTGCACCAGTATACTGCGTTACACTACATTACTCCTATAACAATGTCAGCAGCGACAGCATGATGTACAAAGATCTGACAACTGATATACACATGCATTCAATCAAAAGATAACACGTTGGCATGGTAATTCTGAGGACCACCACCCCCAACAATGGCAGGATGGAAAAAGTGAGTCAGAGACGTGGCAGTGAGGCAATGTTTGCCCAACAGTCAGATCTCATAAACAGAGAGGGGGGCTTTTGCAAGCAGCTGCAGAAATTCCAGGCTGCTGCGATTAAAAAGTAACACCCACATTGAGGGTGGGGAGGGTGTTTGAACAAGCTAACCCTGCCTCTGTTTTAATGAAAAGAGAGGAGCCATTCGCAGTAAAAACAAGTACGTCTCAATGGCACATTGTGCCAAGCCCACATTTCACTGCATGCCGACTCCGTGGTCCCTTCACACAGCGATACAGAATGAAAATGTCTCTGGTGGCTCCGCAAAAGAATCAGGTCGTGTATGTTTGCGTGAGTGTGTGCTTGTGAGGAGGGAGCGGGGGTCACGGGATCAATGTCCTACTGATACCAGGGTTCCTGCAAGTTTCATCAACAGAATTAAGATGTTTCAATGCTACTCTGAGTGGAAAAAAGTTCACTTTGAACACTGGGAAATACCATTAAGTGCAAATTTTGGTTGCATGACAACACACACAATCTCACACACACACTTCAGATCCTCCTTCCCCTCTTCCCACTTCTTCTATTTTCCTTTTACAGCCTATCCCAACCCCCCTTTGAATCCATGTGGCAACCCACCATATAACTGTAATGGCATACAGTGAAAGAATCCAGGAATGTCATTAAAGCATTTCCAGTGACGGAGCACATGTTAACGTGAGGTACAGCTGTTAGATGAATACATGGAGCCAAAGATCCTGGCAGGAGTCCGGGGCCCCACACACTCTGGCTATTGAGTATATGGCTATATGAGTAAAAAAAACATCTAGCTCTTAGCCATATGGATAATTTGAAGTAATATGTTTTACAGGAGCTTTATGAGATTGGACTGAGTTTCCACATCCCAGGCAGAATGTTGACACAAGAGTTAGGGTGCAGCAGCAGCAGCAGCATGTGTCTCTTTCAAAGCAGGTCTCCCTGTCAGGTTTTATGGTCACGTTAAAGTGGGTGGTGCTGGGTTGGAGGGGGAGGAGTCCGATTGGAGGGCTGATTGTTTTTCAAGGCAAGCCCTGTGATAAATGGCTGAAAACATGCCAATGATTTTGCATTTTTTAGTCATCTGACTACATTTCACTGTATTCTGTAAAACACTGGTAACCATTCCCTTCCATTCATCTATGAAACTCTGGCAGAACAACAACTGCTTGTGGTTTGAATTAACTGACTACAGTGCTGATCAGATGCACAAAAAGAAAACAGAAGTGTAACATTTTGTCTTAGTCTGCATTGTAAATTTATGCTCACACATTTTTTTTGCATTTTGATTTAGGTGCAAAGACTGTGTGTTACGAAAGTAACCACTTCTTGGAACAAGAACATGACCATATAGTCCATCTCTATATTTGATAATCCTCATCAACAATAGATACTGTTGGGGAAATAAATTACTCAGGTGGTGTCTGCCTCAAAAATGCAGTCAGGCAAAGGACATCAGAATGCATGTACAGAATGCATTCAAAAGTTGTCGGCAAAAATGTCATATGAGGACATATGATATATTTGTAGTTTAAAACCAAAAGTGCTCATTTGAAGAGTTGTCATAAAGTCATTTTTTTCTTTTATTTATCCCTTCACTGTTAGAGTTCATCTATGTGTGGCTATAATCTGTATTACTGGACTACAAAGAAGATAAGGTTTTCAGGCCAACGCAGGCAGGGAGCAGAGGCAGCATTGTGCCAGAACCGGAGCTGGGCAAGCAGGCAATGTAACATAACTCAGCAGCATCAATGGACATAATGACAGAGGACAGGAGACCAAAGAGAATGTTGACGGAGGAAGTTAAGAAGAGAAAAGGAGAGAGTGAGCGAGCAAGAAGCCGCTGGACCAGAGTAAATGTGGGACTGACTTTTAGTGGTTGGTGAGAGCTTGGTGAAATAAAAGGCTGAAAGACAGACACCGAGCTGGGCTGACTGCTGTTGGACTGTCAGTAATATTAGCTGCTGCTGTGTCTGCTGTTGGTGACCTTGTTGATGTTTGGCTGTTGTGCAGCTGTCCATATTTACCACAGTGGTATTATACTCTGAAACTGGCAGCACTAAATTGCAGAAATACTGATTTGTACACAATGCCGCTTTAACACTAATATTTGATTTGGTACAGATTTGACAAATGTAAGCCACAATCATCATTTTGTACATTACTGTTATTTTATTGAAACAACTAAATCAATCTGCCACAGATGTGTCATTTATATTTGTGGTTTCCTTTCAAATCAATCTGTTTCAGGAATTCTACAAACTTTTATATTTCTCTGCCTCTTTGCTTATTTTAAGAAAATGTGCCTTAAATGGCTTACTAGTGTTCCTAAATGACGCGAGAAGATGGATATTTTTGCAATGTGGATGATTTGAGTGGCAGAGGTAGGGGAGGGAAATCATACACCACTACAGCTGGAGCTCCCTCCTCCTCCTCTTTTCTATAGATGTTGGAAAAACAAGTTGGAAGAGGTACAATCCACAAAAAGGAGTGGCTGCCCAAACAGTTCATTAAATGGAATTATTCACTCAGGAAAATGTCATGTCTAATGCTTCAGAAACAGCTTTGCTGTCTGTCTCTGAGATTTTGAGCAATAACACACAACAGGGGACTGATTATAAATTAGTTTTAAGGTCAAATCAACATGCTGACATAGACCACACAAATGATTTTCACAGGTAATCTAGTCTCATATAGTCCAGTAAAAGGCAGAGATTTCCCTTATAGTACAGTAGTACTAGTAATAGTGCAATCCTCATAACACAGCCGAACATTCAGCTGGCAGCTTCTAACTTCAATGTTCAAACATGAACTGCTCATTACCTCTGCTACAGAGGTAATGTTTTCAGTCCATCTGCTTATATGTTTGTTAGCAGGATATCTCAAAACAGTGCTATGAAGTGGTGATGAAGTTTGGTGAAGAGTTAAGCCAGTTAAGGAACAAGTTATTTATTTTTAGTGTGGATCCAGGAAATCTTAAAGAATTTCCTAACTTCACAAGTTAGGGCATGTCATGTCATTTCAAGTTTTTCTCATTGCTGACAGAAAATCAGGCACACATATTGCAGATTGTCTACATCTACATATCACAAAAAACAAAAGACACAACAAGATGTCCTCCAAATACAAACAATGCACCAAAAAAGAAACATCACAGAAACTTCAAGAAAAATGCTCTACCAATCCAAAGCATATTTGTATAGTTTCTTTCTGTCAGACAAAAGACTGAACATCTTGATGAGGGTTGGTGGACAACAACTGAAATATTTAATCATTTGATCCCTGAGAAAGTCTGATACGGTGTATTTTAAAATCTATAATAATGTTGTCAATAAACTAAACCAAATACTGACATGAATATACGAATGAGACAAAGAAATTCAGAAATACAGAGAACGACAGATCATGTACAAAAGTTAAAAGTGTAATGTATTTTAGTTTAATTTTTGGATTGGATTTATGTTTTGATGTATAAATGTATGTGTGAATTGTCTCAGCATTTTTGTCCTGTATGTGTTTTTTCAGATGATCTTGACTAAAATACATTATCATTAACATAAAACATTTTTGCACAGTTTAGCAGATTTTTTAAACGATAAACACACACGTGTTTTTTAGATACTCTCCTTCCAGACAGTGTTTTCTGTTTCATGACAGAATCAACTTGCAGAGACTTGAAACCACAGTGAGTAATTCACCACAATGAACATCATGTCTGCTTAAACTGTTGTTGGAGGTACACTATTTTTCTGTGGTAAAGCAGTGCACACTCTTCACATCTACCTGCACATCAGCTGCACGGCTTGGAAAACACGGTTCAGAGTTGGGTCCTTCAAACAGCACACATGTGCTGTGAATGTATAACTGGATCAACAACCACAGAAAATATCCACTTGTATGTTATTGTTCTGTAACAGTTTTTGTCTCTTCCACTTTACTATGATGCCTGTTTATATAAATGCCAGCAGGCTCACATATCCGTGCCAACAACATGCTTGTAAATAATGTGTGTGTCATAGAGGAAAAGCTGAGTCTGTAACAGCGCACAATTTTGTCTCTGTTTCGTAATAGTTTGGCACCGAGCCGGCTTGTAACTACACACACACACACACACACCCACACACACACACTGCCAGACAGGGAGATCCCAGCATTTTTGGGCGGGAGCCAGGCTGGAATACCACCAGGTCCAGTTTCCTGCATTTCCTGAGCCGCTGCCAAAACTACACGCAACAGCTCTCTCCCTCTCTCCCTCTCTCTCTTTCTCTCCCTCTATCTCTCTCTCTCTCCGCTCAGCATCTTTGGCAGTCATTGCCAAAAAAATTATTTTATGTTTAACTGTCTCGTGGCTTTAGATTCAGCTGTACACTGTCTCCTTAAAAAGCTAAAATAAGTTTTACTAGCTGCCTGTCACTGTTCTTTGAACTAAATATTTGGATTGTGCTTACCTTTTAATTCCATTTAAAACTGCTTGAAAATGTCAACGAAAAAAATATCTAAAGCAAAAAAATGTTAAGAAATTAAAGCTTTTTTTTTTTGTCATGATAAATATATAAGTACATTTATATATATACATACATGGCATGCCATGACTCCCATGTTGTTCCTGAGGTCTACCAAAGTGATTTAGGAGCTACTGTAGACACCGGCTGGTCCCTTTTGGTTCAGATCAGATTAAAACTTCTCCGCCTCAGTGGGGCCTTTTTATATTTAGCACACATCTTGTTCCTATTTCCAAAGATGCATTTACTGCCTTCAAATGTGGTTTTGTTTTGCAGCTTTCAGCATGCTTAGTATGCTGGCTCCACTCTGTCTGCCTAGCAGCCATAAGCATCCTTTTATTGTCCCATGACCATTACACTGAATGACTACATACAAATGACCCCCACAATAACTGCACATCCTGAGGAATCTTTGAAGTGAATAGCCTGATTTTACATGGAGCATGCACGCATGCCCACATGAAACTTGTCTTAATGAAATTAAAAGTTGTTTTTTTTTCAGTAAAAAAGTAAAGGCTTTATGGTGACAATAAGAGGTGTATAGACTTTAAATCCATCTGCTGTGCTGTTCATGAGATCTAATAACAAGGTACACTTACATCATATCTACTGATGGTAAATGTCAAGCAAGATATCCACTCAAATGAATATGAAGTGACACACATAACCTACAATAAGCGTAATCTAGGGGCACCATTAATGAATCATAGATACGTAGAGAAACAAGAAGTCGGATGGCGAGCCTTCTCTCTACAGGCTCATCTCACCATCTTCCACACATAATTCTCTCTGTATTGAGGCTATTGGTTTCAGGCCCTATTTAAATTGCATTTCCATGCATTGAGCTGCTTTAATGTGCAGCACTAATGCAGTCACTAATGTACACACACATTTAGGGAAGTCTGTAAATGATCCATCATAAATAAAAGATGACATGGAGCATCCACAATCACTCAGAGAGTATAGATCTGCCTGTTGCAGGCTGGAAATATAAAGACAACCGTATATCAATCAGATAACTTACTGTCATTAACTAGCCGCTAACAAAACAAGGAGGCTGTTTAGGAGAAATGCCCTCAATAAATGTTCAATGCAATGAAACATATGCACACTAATAACATTACATATAATGATGAATGGTTAGCAAACATTTAAACTTAATGCTGAGACATTAATAAAAAAGAAAACTGAAAAACAGTTTCTATCTATTCTATCTAATCTATTTATTAATAACTAATAATAACTTAAGCATTTATTTATCTATTACCAATATTTGTAACATAATTATTACCTAATAGAAATAAAGCCTATTTAACAACCAAGAACATTAATGGTTCATAACTGAATTAATGCACTTTATAGCAGGTAACAATGACAACGTTTAGTTTGTTGTTCATAAATCCTGAAGGTGTCCAAAAGAGATTTTTTCACAGCCTGGCAACTAAAAAGTTCTTTTAATGAATCAACTGCTCTAAAACATTAGTAAATGACTCATCATCCATTAATAAGATATTAGTTACATATTATACCGCTTTATAAATGATGCTTGTTAGAGTTCCAACTTGTCCAGAAGACCTAGTCTCAATTTTCAACTTTTTAAAGCAACATTAGATCAACTTAGTTAAAACTGACGCAGTAACAGCAGTATCAACCATGATGTGCAGTACACAAAAAGAAAAGGGAACTGATTCAAATGACTCGCTGATAAGTTAAATTATTGAATGTCTTCTCTGTTATTGTCAAAACCTTCTCAGATTCGCTAAAAGAAGAACACACACTGTGTTGTTTTGCACGGGGTGAAGTGTTCAGTGGGTCAGTGCTGTCTTACCTGCTTGAACTGCTCCTCATACGTCCATTCGTGGTGCTGGGACTGGGGATGTGCCGATGGAGACTCTGCGCGGCGGGCGAAGGCCGCCGGGACTCTGGCCATGAGGTGCATCGGTGCGCTCTGTGGAGGCAGACAGGCTCCCTGGAGCGAGGACTGTCGGTGTTGGTAGTGGTTCAACTCGACATCGTCTTCGCCCTCCTCCTCTTCATTCATGATTCCGTGCTCATCCGTGTCATCCTCCTCCTCGTCCCGCTCCTTGTCGTCGCTGCCCGGTCTGGGGGAGTCCCCGTCTTCGTCGGCTCTGCAGACCTCCATGTGTGGGAGCGTCACTCCGGAGGACGAGTTGGCAACTCCGGCGGCCAGGGCGCCTCGCATCGCCGCCTGGTAGTGGCGGAAAGCCAGAGCTTGTTGGTGTATCTGGGACTCTACCATGGAGCGGAGATCTTTCTCTGTCTCCGCCTGTCGGAGCTTCTCCTCCAGGGCCAGCCGCGCTGCCTGTTGCCGCTGCAGGTTCTCCATGACCGCCTCGAGCTTCATGCCGCCGCTGCCGGGCTGGTGGGACTGGGCGCCGGGGAACGGGCTGTGGGAGGAGGCGGAGGGGGCTTGGAGCGGAACGCTGCTGGCGGACGAGAAAGAGCCTTGCTGCGAGGAGACGAGAGGATGGTCGATTACCAGGAGTACTTTATAAGATTAAAACACATGCTCCACCAATTAGCCTCATTACACACAGCGAGGCAGTTCAGCTCTCTGACTCTGAAGTGGAATATCAAGAGGATAACCTGCGAAACATTTCACATTAACACGGAGGCGATCGAACATGAAAAACTTGCACTAAGTTGTTAGCACACCGTCAAACTACTCAGACACTGAAGAGCATTGAAAACAGAAGAGCACATCAGCTGCTGGGTCTAATAACCCAGCTGAAGTCAACCCTGGACGCTTACCAAAGCAGATTTAGTTGCTATAGTTGTGTTATCAACCATGCTTCTCTCCGTCAGATGCGCCGAAATATTATCAACAGGATCGCAAGAGTCTTCCTTCAGTCCTGGTAACGCTCCGCGTTCAACATCCAGACATGTAGGTCTCGGTAGTTGGCTGAGTAAATACTTGAAATGTGTCTAGTGTTGAATGGTGGATCCCCGAGCTGCTTTTGGCAACAAGTGGCAACTGTAGTGAGAATGACCTCTGGAGGCAGAGATCAACCCTCCTGTTCCATCTGCAAACAACACGTCAATACTGAGAAATACAGTCAGTGTGAAGGCCGGCACACTCAGCCACCGACCGGAGACCGGCTGTCTGCTCACACGGAACTTAATGAGACCTCACTCCTTCTGTAATGAATGAATTCATTTCAAATGTCATTAAATGATTACAGGAATCATTATTTACTCTGTCATACCCCAACACATGAAAACGGATTAAAAAAAAAAATCTACATCATGATTATTGAAACTGTGTCTCATTTGTACATTAAATATTACAATATACTGTACAGAGATACAGGTCTGTGAAGTGACATTTAGAAACCTGATCTGCTTCAGCTTTCATTGTTATATAATAATAAGAAATGATAAGACTGATTTATTTCTATTAAAATGTATGATATTCATACATTTTTAATTGTTTGGATGTTTTTCAAGACTGATGTCCACTGTCATCTGTGTACTACTCTGATGTGTGTGTTCAGTACTACTATTATTATTATAATTATTATTATTATTATTATTATTATTAATTATTATTATTATCATCATTATTATTATTATTATTAGATTCAACCTTATTGTCATTGCAAAACAAAACAACAACAGTGAGGTTCAGTGTAATGTACATATGTGTAGGGATGTATAAATAATAATGCAGATATGAATATGAATATGTCAGTAAGATACAGTATGAACTGTCTGGACAGAGTGGAATAAATAGACTATAAGATATATACAGCTATAACAGCAGAGTATGTAAGTAAGAATTTTTTAGACATAATCTGTGTAATAATGTATTTTCCGTGCAGTTTTGTTGAAACTGAACTAATCCTACTTCCTACAAATGAAGGGACTTCACTTCACCACATTGATGCAAGATCATGTAAAACTTCAATATTGCCGGGAAGCAGTCCTGTTTGTTGATCTTCAGCATGAATACACCCAGACGGAGAGATACCTCTTCAGCACCTTCTGTCACATCGGCTGACCCTACTGGAACCCTGAGAGCTTCTACTGTATGATGATGAGCACTATATTCACCTCGGAGGGCACAACATGACGACCCAGCTTGTTGTATCTTGTGTATGCTTAGAGATGGAGAAAAAAAAGCACACTGCTCCTCCATTCACAGCTGATGTTGCATGGTTAGATCCTCAGCACTGAGATCACACCTGCTACAGCCACCTTTACTGCTGCCAGGTCCTAAAAACATCTAATCCAGCAGCTGTCTATGTGCACTCTTCTGGTGGTATTTCTGTGATTCATAATGATATCCACAAGAAGGTTGCTAAATTACTAAATCATATATTCACTTAACAAAATGCTGTTTTAAGTGAAGAACTATTACAATTTATGTCAGTGTCTGCGTCGCAGTGTGAACATAATTTCTGCAAACCCTGCAATTGGCTGCTATTTACCACAGTGAGCCTACAATTTAGGCTTACTGTGATGTAGGATATATCATTTGACTGAAGCAAATCAATTCACAACAGCAGGGTCAGCGCTGGTTTGGTAATCTATGCTGAAAATAAAAACAGAGAAGAGTTGTTTCCTCTGGGAACTCTATAGACCTGTACATGGTACTTGGTTGCTGGTGGGCAGTCAGGTTCTAGAGGTTCTAAAAGGTCTCTGGTTACACTGTGGTAGTTCAATATGGAATAAATCATCCTTCACGTATTTCTACATGACGTGTCCCAGAAAAAAAAGAAAGCTACACAGCCAGAGGGTCATCCAAGGTCCCCAGATCTTTAACTTAGGGAAGGCAAAGGGCATCACAGATCCTCGTAGGTTTTAACTACAGTATGATTTATCCAGTTTGCTAATTAATTATAGGATTAACCTTTATGTCATCAGTTTGTCAAAGGTTTATGTGAGTTTGTGCACAGCAATGTTAGATGAGTTCTAAGTTTTAGAGTATCAGCAAAGTTCTGAAGAAGAAAAATGTGTGAAAGGGTGAGGTAGAATAATAAGACAGTACATGCCCAGCTGATGATGAATTCCTACATTATTTTACTGTAAAAGAATATTTTGACAGTCTCTAGCAGGCCTGAGTGTGAGCAGGTATATGTGTCAAAGGACTGACTGGTGGACTGATACTGTGCTGTATAACACCGCTATCTAGTGGCAGATCAGAAGACTTCACTAGAGCAGCTGAAACCTCCAGAGACGACAGTCCAGACTGAGGCAGTGTGTCACACTTCATTCATACGCAGACCCGGAGGCAAGATCCATTTTGTGAATTAAAAAACAAATAAGAGTTTTTGTATCTTTCCTTTCACTCTCCTGTCCATCTTTTCCCCACAGACATTTTCTTACAGCACTGTTCAGAACAAATGTTGTATTTTTACTCTATAGCTGTTATTATTCACTGCCCAACGGGCAGACAGCATGGTCTTAATATACATGTAATAAGTACGTTTTGGTGGAAATACAGTTACTGGTATGTGATGCATCTTTATGAAAATCATCACTGATCAAGCTAGCAAATGATCCATGTTTTTATCTAAAAATTCAATGGTAGACAAAGGAGAGAAAAAGCAGAGCAGATGTGGAGATCAATAATGATTATTGATATTGACCAGCTACTTGTAAATAGGAACATAAAAACACTGGGCTGGTAGACAGGATGGCCAAGTCTGTTTCGTGCAGACTGGAGGATCGAACAGACGATCAAATGTTTAGTGGATGACCCACACTACCTCCTGAGCCACAGCCGCCCACATGACAATATTCAGTCATGGTTGTAACACCACCAACTGGCAACAGATAATGAACTTGTAGCAGGCTGACCTCAAATCTGGCCAGAAAAGCCTTGAAGGAGCAGTGTATAGGATTTCCTGGCATCTAGTGGTGTAGTAGACTGTAACCCCTTTGCCCAGAGTTGTCAAGTCCACTCAAACAGAGAGTAAGTCATGAGCAAGACCAGACTGTATCAAAACTGTGACAAGACCAAGACTTTTAGGGGTTGAGACCAAGTCTAGGCCAAGACCAAGGGATGGTTCTTGTGATTTTTTTCCATGCTGCAGCTGTGGCGACGTGGCAAATTTCACAGTTTCAACATGAAGAAGAAGGAGAAATCTCAAGGTATTAATGCATCATGGGTGGATCTTTTTATATCAATTGGTGTATGTATGTATGTTTGGTTTATCTGCATATTAAAAGTGGTGAAATTCACATTCAATAATCATAATCTATGTAGTGTAGTGTGTTCTTTTGTTTTTATCGTCTCAGTAGTTGTTGCCTCGTTCCCTCGTTCCCAGTCGTTCCCTCATCAGCCCATTCCTGTTTATAATCTCTTCATAAAGTTTGGAGCTATTGGTGATTTGAGGAGTGGCAGCTCTTGAGACAAATTCTCAGCGAGTTCCAGATGAAGGGTTATTGACCGACCCTGTACGCCTTGAGCCATGGAGAGGTTGACCCCTCCATCCTGTCAATGATTAACCTCCAGGGATTGTCGACTAAATCGCCAGGTGGAATCAATTTCTTCACAACTGTCACACACGGACCACTTCCACTAATGATGACAAGCTAATTAGCTGCCTCTCACTACAAGAGCATCAGCTCCTCAATCATTTATTTTGCCTTTTTTATTCTGAGAAGTAGAACAACTTTATTTTGTTTGCTCCTGCAAACAGGACAATGATTTGTTGGATAATAATATTCATATGTTTTCTTTAATGTAGTGAATGTTTTTTGTCACCACAGATTTAGACGTTTACACCACCATGTTTTCTCAAAGATATCAAACATGTCAGGCTGAATTTAAAGAGAAAGTAAGGACAGCTACTATATTTCAATTTAGTCAAATAATTCAACCATAAGAAAACATAAAAGTAAAAATGTTGGAAAATACTCCATACTAATACTAATCCATACTGTTAACTTGCAGAACTAGACAGGATAAAATCAAACATTTAATTAATTATGCATCAGTGCATCAGTTCTGTGTGTCAGATGGGTACACTTCTGATAACTGATGTCACTCTAGTTTTAATTTTGTTATTTACCTCATCCATGACGTCCACATGAATGGCCTTTTTTCTCTGCCAAATTAAATGAAGCTTCTGTAGCTGTCTCTTGGTCCATCTTGACCATTTTGACCATCTTGACTATTTTTAAGAAGTACAGGGATCAGAGATGAAACGAGCTTGTGTAGGACCCAAATGCAGCACAACAGCAAGGGATACTTAGTAATGTTCCTTATTGAGAAACTCACAGCAGGCGATATGGCAGGTGAGAGAGAGGGAATAAGTCCTGAGTTCAATCGGAGAGTCTGTGGCGACGAACTGGAGCAGGGGGACAGACTGCCCGGGGAAACCTCCAAACAGCCAGGGAAACAGGCAGACAGACACCAGAAACACTGAGGCAGAACTCGTGGTCAGGGACGAAAAGCTGAGGTGATTACCAGGGCAGAGACAGACGAGCAGGTCAAAGGCAGGCAGGGTCGGCAACGGGAGATCAGTCCGGACAAAACCCCTCGTCCTCAGATGAAGAGTCCATAGAGGACGATGGCGGGTCCACCTCGCTAGGGCCGGGGATGGGTGGGGCACCAGAGGTGCTCAGGCGGGGGTTATCAGTGGACGGGCGGATCCTGGAGGGCTGGTCTGGGTGCTGCCGGTGGAAGTCAGTATGAGCTGAGGGTCAAGGATGTAGCTGGCGGGGACCCACGACCTCTCCTCTGGACCATATCCCTCCCAGTCAACCAGGTACTGGATGCCCCTCCCACGGCGACGAGAGCGGATAAGCCGTCGCACCGTGTAGGCTGGGTCTCCATTGATAAGGCGAGGTGGCGGAGGAGTCGGGGTAGCAGGAATCAAGGGACTCTCCAGAACCGGCTTGATTTTTGAGACATGGAATGTGGGGTGTACTCGCATGGACCTGGGAAGCTTGAGGCGGACTGCAGCAGGGTTGATGACCTTCTGAATTTCGTAGGGGCCGATGAATTTGGGTGCCAGTTTCTTCGAGTCGACCTGGAGTGGTAGGTCCCGGGTTGACAACCACACCTTCTGTCCCACTTGGTATGCAGGAGCCGAGGTGCGGCGACGATTGGCCAAGGCTGTGTAACGGCCCACTGACTGCAGGAGAGTGGATCTGGCCTGGGACCAGGTGCGGCGACACCGGCGGATGAAAGCCTGTACAGAGGGGCAAGAAACCTCCCTCTCCTGGGCTGGAAATAGGGGTGGCTGGTATCCATAAGCACACTGGAACGGGGAGAGACCAGTGGAGGAGCTGAGGAGTGTGTTATGGGCATATTCTACCCAGAGCAACTGCTGTGACCAGGACGTGGGGTGACTGGAGACCATACACCGGAGAGCCACCTCCATCTCCTGGTTTTTCCACTCCGTCTGGCCGTTAGATTGAGGATGAAACCCGGATGACAGGCTGGCCGTGGCCCCGATGAGAGAGCAGAACTCTCTCCAAAAAACCGAGGAGAACTGCGGTCCTCGGTCAGAGACCACATCGACTGGAAGACCATGGAGCCGGAATATGTCCTGGAGGACCAGTTCAGCAGTCTCTTTGGCTGAAGGGAGCTTGGGCAGGGGAATGAAGTGGGCCATCTTGCTAAACCAGTCTACCACGGTAAGGATAGTGGTGTGTCCTTGAGATGGTGGTAGACCGGTCACAAAGTCCAGCGATATGTGGGACCAGGGACGATGGGGAACTGGAAGCGGGAGCAGGTGACCAGCAGGAGCCTGGTGGGAGGATTTGTTCCGGTTGCAGACAGGGCAGGCCTTGACAAACTCCTGGGTGTCCAGGTCCAGGGAGTCCCACCAGAACCGGCGCTGAAGAACCTCCTTGGTCCTCTGGATCCCTGGATGGCAGGTGAGGTGCGTGTTATGAGCCCACTGGAGCACCTCAGAACGGAGGTGGGCCGGGACGAAGAGCCGGTTGGGGGGACAGGCGCTGGGACCTGGTTGCTCCTCCAGCGCCGTCCTAACTCTCTCCTCAACCCCCCATGTAATGGCGGCGGCCAGGCGAGCAGAGGGAAGGATGGTGTCCGCTGCCGTGGAAACCTCTTCCTCTTCCTTCAGGAACTGGCGGGAGAGGGCGTCAGGCTTAACGTTGCGGGTACCCGGGCGACCATGGCAGAGGGGGCGTTTCTTGAGGGACAGTTCAGAGGTCGGACTCACCAGTACATCCCTCGCTACTGGTGAGACCTGGCTTTTGCTGGACACCTGGAGACGAAGTGTCCGTCTTGTCCACAGTACAGACATAGGTTGTGTCTTTGACGACGCTGGCGTTCCTCTGGTGACAGAGTGGTTCTGCCAACCTGCATAGGTTCTGAATCTCCCCTCTGAGGTTCAGGCCGGGAAGAGGATACCTCCGGTACTGCACGGAACTGGGAAGGAAGAGGATGCCCAAACCGTCCTTGCCGTCTCTCCTCCTGCCTGGCCTGGATGCGTCGGTCCACCCGCCGTGTGAGTTCGATGAGCTCATCCAATGTGGCAGGGAGATCATATGACACCAGCTCGTCCTTAACATACTCCTCAAGCCCCTGTAGGTAGGCGTCGCACTGGGCCTCGGTGTTCCATTTACTCTGGCGAGCCCTGGTGCGAAAGTCAATAGAGTAGTCAGCCACGGAGCGGTCCCCCTGGTGGAGGTTCAGGAGACCGCCCATAGCATCTGGACCCTGGGAAGGTGGGCCAAAAACCTTCCGGAGCTCAGCAGCGAAGTCTCTGAAGGAGCTGCAAGCAGGAGTTTGACGTTCCCATTCAGCGGTTCCCCACAGGCGGGCCCTCCCCGTGAGGCGAATGTGTGTGGCTGCAGGGCGAACAGGATAGAGCAGTTCGTAATAAACGGATTACAGATCTCTGGGTTCCCCGCATAACGTTCCGGAGCCCCAACTTGGGGTTCAGAAACTGGACCAGGTGGCGTTGGTTGGAGTACGGCAGCAGGCGCTGTTGCAGGTAGGTTCTGGCCCATATTCCGTGAGAGCACAGCAGTGAGCTGCTGGATCTGTGAAGCTAATGCCGCTAATGTCTGCTCCTGGTTAACGGCAGCCTGTTGTTGAGTGACAGTAGCCTGGAGTACCTCGGCTGCGGTGGAAGCAAGCAATGCCTCGTGTCGCTGGAGAATGTTCTCCACCCTCTCCAGGCGTAGCTCTGGCGAAGCGGTGTGTGCTGGGTCCATGCTGTGGCCAGATTGTACTGAAACGAGCTTGTGTAGGACCCAAATGCAGCACAACAGCAAGGGATACTTAGTACAGTTCTTTATTGAGGAACTCACAGCAGGCGATATGGCAGGTGAGAGAGAGGGAATAAGTCCTGAGTTCAATCGGAGAGTCTGTGGCGACGAACTGGAGCAGGGGGACAGACTGCCCGGGGAAACCTCCAAACAGCCAGGGAAACAGGCAGACAGACACCAGAAACACTGAGGCAGAACTCGTGGTCGGGGACGAAAAGCTGAGGTGATTACCAGGGCAGAGACAGACGAGCAGGTCAAAGGCAGGCAGGGTCGGCAACGGGAGATCAGTCCGGACAAAAGTGCTGGAAAGACTTGCATGACGCGAAGAACAATCTGGCAAAGAGTGTCTGGAGGTTTGGTGCTTAAATACAGGGTTGATTACTGAAGAGGAGCAGGTGTGGGAGGCGGGAGAAACCATGGTGACTGATGAGGAGGTGGGGCTGACAGGTGAGTGGAAAGTTACTGGGTGCAGGTAAGAGGGAAAAGCAGGCAGGGGACCGGAGTGGATTGTGACAAGAGAGGTGTTGGGTAGCACTAAGGGTTATGAGGTTATTTGTTTTTTTGTTTTTTTATTGTTTCTTTTCGTGCATGTGTGTATGTGTGTGTGTATGTGTGTATTGTATTAAGTGTATATGCAGGTTTTATTTTGTTTTGTTTTTTGTTTTGTTTTTTGTAATACAAAGTCAGGGTTATATTCTATTTATGTATAAGTATCAGGAATATTTAAACAGGTTGCAAGGAAGCTTGCTATTGTGACTCATTATTTAAAGAGAAGGGGTGGGAGTTTATAAGTTATTCTTCTTCTCACTCCTTTTTGAATATGTATTTCTATGTTTAAATGTTTTTGCCTTATTTTTATTTTCTGCATATTCAAAATAAACACTTCAATCAATCAATCAATCAATCAATCAATCAATCAATCAATCAATCAAACCATCCTGCAGCAGGACAATACAGCTTCAACTGTAAGATGTAATCAAACTGCATACTGCTCACTTTGATACAATAGCCTTGTGCAGCTCTGCACAAAGATGGGAACGACATGAGATCAATGGACTTGTTAGTTATTTCTATGCAATTTATGTAGTTTACATATTTTGTCAGTTTGTTTGTTTGCTGGGTTTAAAGGTTGCTTTAGGTGTGGCCACCAATTGAATGAGGCAGTAGTACAATCAAAGATGACAGAATACAAATTGCACAAATCAAATCAAATCAAATCAAATCAATTTTATTTGTATAGCCCAAAGTCACAAAGTACATTTGCCTCAGAGGGCTTTACAATCTGTACAGGGAGTGACACCCTCTGTCCTTAGACCCTCGGTTCCAGTGAGGAAAAACTTGCCCACAAAAACCTTTAACAGGGAAAAAAGGTGGAAGAAACCTCAGGAAGAGCCACAGAGGAGGGATCCCTCTCCCAGGACGGACAGACGTGCAATGGTACAATTACAATGAATGATAAAATGACAATGAATCACAATGAATGATAAAATGACCACAGTAGCAGATATGGTAGTAATAATGACAGTAAGAGAGAGAGAGGGTTTTCGGTAAGGGAGATGTGACTGCATCTTCAACCAATACCGTGCCTGGCTAGGCATAACCCTGGGTGGGGGGTGGAGTCCCCCGGCAGTCTAATCCTATGGCAGTATAACTAAGGGATGACCTGAGCCAGCCCTAACTATAGGCTTTATCAAAAAGGAAAGTCTTAAGTCTATTCTTAAAAGTGTTGACCGTGTCTGCCTCCTGAACCCAGAATGGTAGTTTGTTCCACAGAAGAGGAGCCTGATAGCTGAAAGCTCTGGCTCCCAATCTACTTTTGGAGACTATAGGAACCACAAGGAACCCAGCGTCCTGAGAGCGCAGTGTTCTAGAGGGGTAGTAAGGTATTATGAGCTCTTTTAGATATGATGGTGCCTGACCATGAAGAGCTTTGTAAGTAAGGAGAAGAATTTTAAATTCTATTCTAGATTTAATAGGTAGCCAATGCAAGGAAGCCAAAATGGGAGAGATGTGATCTCTGATCTTGGTTCCTGTCAGAACACGTGCAGCAGCATTCTGAATTAACTGCAAAGTCCTAAGAGACTTATTAGAGCAGCCTGATAACAAAGAGTTACAATAGTCCAGCCTTGAAGTAACAAATGCGTGGACTAGTTTTTCTGCATCCGCCTGAGAGACAATGCGTCTGATTTTAGCGATGTTACGTAAGTGGAAGAATGCAGTCCTCGAAATTTGTTTTATGTGGACGTTAAAGGACAAATCCTGATCAAAAACAACTCCAAGATTCTTTACAGTGGAGCTGGAGGCCAGGGTGATCCCATCTAAAGTAACTAAGTCTCTAGAAAGAGAGTTTCTGAGGTGTTTGGGTCCAATTACAAGAACTTCAGTTTTGTCTGAATTTAACATCAAAAAATTGTAGGTCATCCAACTTTTTATATCCTTAAGGCATGCTTGGAGTTTAGTTAACTGATTGGTTGCATCAGGCTTGATCGATAAATATAATTGGGTGTCGTCAGCATAACAATGAAAATTGATAGAGTGATTCCTAATAATGTTCCCTAAAGGAAGCACATATAAACTGAATAGAAGTGGTCCAAGTACAGAACCTTGTGGGACTCCATGACAAACTTTGGTCTGCATGGAGGATTCATCATTGACGTGAACAAACTGAGATCGATCTAAAAAGTACGATTTAAACCAGCTTAGGGCGGTTCCTTTGATGCCAATTCGATGTTCCAGTCTCTGTAAAAGAATTTGATGGTCAATGGTGTCAAATACGGCACTAAGATCTAACAGGACAAGTACAGAGATGAGTCCTTTGTCTGATGCCATTAGGAGGTCATTTGTAACTTTGACTAATGCGGTCTCTGTGCTATGATGCACTCTAAATCCTGACTGAAAATCCTCAAAGACAGGTTGACGGCTTAGCTGCAGAAATGATTAAAGTTATATTCACACAAATGGCAATAGTAACTTCAGGTACAGCAGGGAGGCTGTGACTTGTCTGTGCTCTAATCACTGTGTTGGAAACAGCTGGCCGCCATAGGCCAACACTTTTTTTTATTTTATTTATGTCACACATGTTCCACAGTGAGGTCACTGAAGACTGATCACTCCATTACTGTCAAAATAATTTAACTTGATTCAATAAAACAAGTTCATTACCCTTTAACAGCGTTAAGGAAAGAATAATAGTATGTAATAGGGTTATAATATTAGACAGGCCTCTGCAAATCAGCAGAAAAGCAGGACCCACCTACCTACACAAAAACAAAACACAACTGAATGTCATCAACTGGAGAAGTTTCATGGTAATGTCCATAGTAAAAAAATGTGTCCTATTCACCTGCAGTTGGGATATGTGGTGCAGTACATTTGCTGGTAACCTTGGGCAGCCTTTAGCTTTGTGAGAGCAGATAGGAGAGCAAAGGCTTATTCATCAATGGCCTGTGAACAAGGAGAGAGGAGATGCAAAGGCTGACATCTATCATGAACAACTCCTCTCGCCTCCTGCATGAGACTGTGGTGGGCTTAAATAACTCCTTCAGCAACAGACTGATACTCCCACCATGTAAAAAGCCACAGTTCCTACCGCAGTTCCTTCATTCCAACAGCTGTCGGACTCTTCGGCACCAGACGGCATCTTTAAAGGCCGTTTCCTCAGAATTGTTTTTTTTTTTCTCATACTAAACCTACTCGTTTTATTCCACTCTATATTCTGTTTTTTACAGTGGAGTTTGTTCATGTATACTTTTTACCTGATTTCTAGAACATATTAAAAACATGGCAACAGACATTTTCTTGTACTGTAGCGTTAAAAAGAGATATCCAAAATTCAATATGTTAATAACCTGGCCTTATCCAATGTTTATATTTCTCCTCTGGCAATATGCAGATTATGTTTGGGGATATCTGTTAGTTACATTTTTTCCTCTTATTTTCAGTCATCTGGATAAAGATTGGTGGAAAATTGCTGGTTAAAAGAAGAGATCTGAGATGGTTTGCCATGTGATTAGGATGCCCCCCTCTGGAGGCTGTCGGTCATGTCCAGAGCACGCTGGAGGGATTATATCCCATTTGGGATGTCTAATCTCGGTCTCTGGGTGCAGATGCGTGCTATACCTGTTCATTGGTGTGCTGATTAAAAACATTAACCTGCATTATGAATCATTTTAGTTTTGATGCTTTCTTAGTCTTTTACTTCAAACATTGCCCTTTAGAGACCTCTTTACTGTTTCATGTTCATTTTGACCTCACGGGGGAGAGGGTCGACTGAAACAAATCTCAAAGAAGTTGAGTTCAAAGGAAGCCACTTTATTAGCTTAACACACATCCTGCAGCAAGTATTGTTCACGGATGTGGACATAAAAGCACAGTCATAATACTGACATCTCTCTTTATACACAGTGGAATACTAGTTACAGAGAATTACCGTACAACACAAAACCATTGACAATATTATGGTCCAACACAGGGAACCAAAGGAAGCTGAATCTCTACAAGAGAAAAGCGCACAGCCAAAAACACTACTGATTGAAATGCACAGGAGACAATCCAACTATTTTTTCTTTCAAAATGCTTGAGCTAAAGCTAAACATATCATCAGAGGAGCTTACATTGGCGTTTCCGAGGTCAGACACATCATGTAAATCTGATGATGTGTACAATATAGCATGATTGCATGGAAAGCACTAAAAACTAGCATGTTCCAACAAAATCAAAGAAGAAGGTTGTGTATTGGTACAGGGCAGAATACAACAGAAGTGAATACACATATCAAGTGTAGTAAAGACCATTTAGTTCCATTATAACTGGAAAGCGGTGGTATAATTGTCCTAGCATACTCTTTCACCAGTTTTCACTCATAGCACATAATCCTTGTGTGACTTCCAGCCGTCTAAACTAAAGCACAGACCTTTCCAAAGAAATAAACATCCCACAATATACAGACAACATTCAACATTCAACACAAACCCAATCTCTTCCAATAAACTCAAACTCAACATCAACACACCTGTGAAATCTAACACATGGTTGGTTTGGTTAAAGTTTGGTTCATGAGTGAAGAGCTACTGCGTCATACACAAGATCAAGTGTATATTTAATGTGTCATCGCTAGTTGGAGGAAGGGGGGAGTCAGTTTGGTGTGGCTGTTATATAAGAGCTGAGGACTGAGGGAGCACTACAGGAGCTTCTTAACTGGTCTGCACTTCTTTCTCCAAGTCTTTGAGGGTCTTCAGAAGGCGAGAAGGGGTGAAGATTTCAGTTGATCCTGAAAGACACAAAACAATGTATGATCACCTTTAAGATTCTACTTTGTTTTGTTAGTCAATTTAGATCAACAATATCCAAAATTATCCATGTTTTTATCTAAAAATTCAATGGTAATTTCAAAAACTTGGAAAATTGCCATAGGTTTTGATCATCATTTCTAGCATATCTAGAATTAATGGCGTGGAGATCGAAGTGGAGACTGGAGTTTGCATCACTTCACTTATATGATAGTGTGGCGTAAACCGGTCTGACTGACACTTCAATGGCTCACCTGTTACTTTGGTTGCACATGTCAGGGTGGGACAATTTACTCAGTTATCATTGTTACTGGTTGATACATTTTCTAACATCAGTATTTCCAAACTGCTTGTTTTAAACATGCATATTAGTTTACAATGGTTGACATGTTGGAAGATAGTAACCAGTTCACTCCAATGCAGTCACTCTGATTTTACACACTACACTGACAGGTGAGTGAGTCCTCTGTTATATGCTGCATCCTGGGCACCTGTGTTCACATTCTGGGTCAGGAGAAGTGTATGACTGATTTGGGTGAAAACGGGATCATATTTTATGGAGAAAATGTCCTTTCTTTGGTTTCCTGATGGACAGAAAGTTTTCGTCCACTAATCAGATGATCGGCAGTTCGATCCCCGGTTCGATACCCTCCAGCCAGTCGAAGTGTCCTTGGGCAAGACACTGAACCCCAAATTGCTCCTAAAGGCTGCACCATCGGTGTCTGAATGTGTATGAATGGTTAGCTCCTCAGACCGATGAGCAGTTGGCACCTTGCATGGCAGCCAATGGCATCAGTGTATGAATGTGTGTGAATGGGCGAATAAGATATGTACTGTAAAGAGCTTTGAGTGGTCTGAAGACTAGAAAGGTGCTATATAAGTACAGTCCATTTACCATTTAGTTAGCTAAGTTTGTGGTGGACAGACTAGGAGCTCAAAGAACAGTGAGATTGTTGGTGTTTCCTCCACTAGCAAAAGAGCTTTGAGGAGGAGGTTTTCCTTTCAGGCCCAAGATGAAGGGGAGCCAGTGGGGAATGCTGACAGGGAACCAGACAAGTGCTGGAGACAAAAGTAAATCTGGGACTGACTTTGCATAGTGCTCCATTACTTTCTACTTTCACATCTCCACACACCTGACCAATCACAACATGAGGTGGGTGTGAATGCAAAAGCTTACTGGGCTCAGAAAGTAACAGAAATTTTGGAACATGGCACAACTCAATCAAACATCGAAAAGTCATTTGACCAACAATCTTTTAAGTCTCAACAAGAGACTTAAGAGATTTTCATAATACATTGAATAGAGCCTCCAATCACACAGCTCATTTCTATGTTATAAATTAATATATTCATAATCAACACAAAGACCAGGGTCAGTTTCTAACAAAAATCACTGACAACAACCACTACAGGGATCAAGACCAAGACCAAGATCAAGACGCTGGACAGGTAGGTTGGTACAGGGGAACACAGGGATTCACAAATCACATCATTACTTGTCCATTTACTTCCAAATGAATTTTCATTCTGCAGGCGGCTCCTCTGTGCCCTCTGGTGCGGCGTTGGGATCCAGGAAGTCTGGGTGCTGTAGTTCCTTTAGGTACTTAGGCGGGGTGAGAATGTGGGTGGAACCTACCAGGTATAAAAGCCTGAAAGGTCAGCAAGGACTGAAATCTGGATGAAAGTTTGTCTTTTAAACACATTAGCCTGTTCCCGAGACTAACTGAAGCCTGATGAAATCTGAATTGAAGATTTTGCAGATTCACTTGTTCTCTCCTCCTTCCTGTACCTGACACTGCATTCATTCCCTGAGAGTCACAACAACATATCAGCTCTCACAGAGAACGTGATAATGCAAATGCACAGAAGTCAAGCTCTGCTGAATCAGCTGCACAGAGAACATGAATATAAGATTTCCAAACGGACACAAAAAGCTCAGGAGGATTTATCAAGCTATAGCACGATATTACAGAGTCATGCTGGATCAAACATGCTATTGTCAGCCCTCTTTATGGATGCACAGTATGTAATGAACAGGAGGTCGCAGTGAAATAATGAAGAAGAAGAAAAATCTGTCAGGTTAAATTACAGTTCACGATGAGGCTGAAAATAAAAACTAAAGAATTTAGACTAATAATTAATATTAACTGTATGAAAGAGAATGTTTTTAGCAGGATAATCATATAAAGGATATAAAGGGGTACTCAACTAAGGACTTGCAAAAAGACATATTGACTCTTTCTGTCCAGTGAACTCACCAATCAGGGCCTCCCATTTGCCATTGGCCTGAGTGACCTCGTACACGCACCGCATCTCGCTGTACGTCATCCCTCCGATAATAAAGACAATGATCCTGGGCCCTGTCTTCATCTCTGTGGGACCCCTGTTCTTGTGCCAGTTACCATAGCGAGCACTGCTGCTAGGGGTGAAACAAGGAAATAGAACATTTACTACTACACATTGAAAGATGTTTACATTTATTTGAGTGTCTCATTTAAATAGAAAATAAGATTCTACAGTTCAGAACAATAACTATGAAGCCATTTATTGCAGTAATGTGTTACATGAAGTGTAAAAAACTACATACCTTGATGGAGCGCTGGCTTTGGAGGACACTTGTCGCTGGGAAATGTACGGGTACTGCTTGGGGTCAAGTTTGTCCTCAATAGCGTCCTGTTGGAACATTTTAAGTTACTTCAGTTGTCCTCCAAAGCAGACTTACTTCTCACCGAAAATACTCTCCACAAAGCCACATTCAGATGAATTTGAACAAAAGAGCAGAACAAATAGCCGAACAAAAGAGAATAACATGCAATAATGCATTTGATGATCTCCCAATCAATTTTTTCAATCATAATATTGGTTTGCAAATGTTGGTGTTAGCATGCTTTTTACTAGATTTTACACTGGGCAAGTACACAAAGAATTGATAGCAGCAACCACTATCTGGCCCAATTCCAATGTCCGATTCATAAAAGATATTGCGTTAATAATATTAGAGCAAAAACTTATCTAGTTATGAATACTGTATTCCTTAAATAGAGTGCACTAAATCTGACACAGAGCAAAGCACAATAAGGTCGATACCAAGGAGATTACACTTTTCTGAACAGGGTTTGTCTCATTGACCCATTAATGGAAGATTTTACCACCAAAAATACATTTTAGAAGTCAGCACACATTAATATTGTTTTAATGATGTTATATTACATTATTGTCATTATTCTAAGATACATGTATGTAGTGGTTAAAGACATAGCACTAATCTTTAGTATTAGTGTGATGTTATACTGCATACTGCATGGTAATCTAACACAAAAAGTACCTCGATGAGATCCTTGACAAGAGGAGTCCACCTGGAGAGCTGGTAGGTCTGCTCACTGATTCGCTCCTTGCGGTCGGGCTTTTTGGCTTTCTTGGTGGTGCCCTGTAAAGAAACGATGCTTATCACTTGTGTGCTTTCACAGGTCACCTATCAGCACATCAACTCGCTGAAACAATTTAAGAGTGTGTCATCTTTTTCAAGTCAGTCTGGGTGCTAACTGTGTTTTTAGAGTGAGAGGTTCTGGTTGGTGTTGTACTGTCATCTGCAATCAGACGTACTTGTGATGTTGTTGTTTGCACTATATCATGGTGATTCACTTACCCCGCCTTTAAGGCTGGAGCTAGTAAGTCATTTTAGTAATTAAACAATCAATGAAAAATCATACAAGAAGACTGTGGACTAGATAGTATGTATCGACAGCAACTTTTACATGTGTTTGTTGTGCTTGTTTTACTTGTTAATCAGCAGCATTTGAGGAATAAGTGACATAAGCAAGCCGTCATTGATTGCATCAATGTACACCGGCTGCAAACAAAGACTTTGTCACTATTGAAATAGAAGTCATAAAAGATTAAAGCGCTTTATGAGTTCACCAAAACATCCACGACGGCTACTGATGTTTTTACCATGCAGTTGTTTTGACAGATTAAAGGATAACTGGTGATATTTGACATTTTCTTTTTGTTAACAAAATACCAAATCAACAATGAATGTGCCCTTTTAACACGTGTTGCAGTTTATTTTTACTCACACACACCGTCCTGCACTCATGGTGCAGAGTGAACTTGGTATATTCTTATTTTATGGGTCAGTAGTATTTGCACTATTGCCACTAAAATATTGAGCCACACAAGTATATGGTGAGGCACAGCGTAGTTATGCATTTTAAGTGAACTATTCCTTATTTCTTACTACTCTACATCCACTCAAATTGGACATCTAGGCATGCCTTTGACATCCTTGGAAAAAAATAATTGCAGAACATGACTGCATGATGCACATCAGAGGAGATTTAGAAGTGGGTAAACTCAATGCTGACTGAAAATGGAAGTACTGTGTATACCTGCACTACACCAAATGTGAATTCATCCACTGCTAAAAATAGTTCCCAATAAAAGCATTATTTACTCTTGTTTGAGTAATGTTTGTTAGAAAATGCAGTGACAAACTGTTTTAAGAATGAAAAAAAAACGAAACATTTGTGACCTGTGTGAAGAATTAAGCAGCATCTAATTTTTGAACTTTAACTTGCTCCTAGCGTAAAGAAGAAACTACTGTGGCTGCAAAATGTGTAACAAAAGCATAACAACAATTTTCTGCTATATTGTGTAAATAAAAAAAAATCTAAATCTGACACATTGGGCGTTGTGTGTTTCATGACACTTTCTTAAGTGTAAAGGAACCATGAACCATAAGCCTCATAAATAAGGTACTGGGCCAGGACAGCTCACCTCAGAGACAATGGGAACGCCCATGTGGGCCATGTTGGAAATGATGTCACTGTCCTCAGGTGGGATGTTGGCATGCTGAAGGAGCTTACACAGGTTCTCCTCAGTCACACCTGACACACACACACACACACACACACACACACACACACACACAAAGGTGCACAAAAACATGCAGTTCATCTAACACAGCCATGCACGAGAGCATGCACATTAACAGATACTTTTCAATGCATGCAAACACGAGGAAACCTGAGAATGTATTAGCACTAAAGAAACAAAAGAACAAAAATTGAATGCATAATGAAAATAATGGTGCCCAACCTTTCCCTTTCTATCATGGAGTAAACTGTGAATAGAACTTCTGTTCAGGTCTTCACCATGCCCTTTATCCTGTGAGATTTATTTGTACTTTATGTATTGTATATATTAACTTTAAAAATAATGATTTATGATTGAAATTTCTCCCTTGAATTAGAAGGCCTTATGTCCACTGTGAAGTTTTGGAGACTGACAATTAGGGATGTGACCTCCAGGTTGGGAAACATTTATAGTTGATATGAAAAACAGGAAAAGAACAGTGGATTTCTGACCATTTTTAAGGAAGATGTAGAGCAGGATGATGCGGATCTTGTCACACACACTGACGTTGGCGTCCAGCAGAACGGGTACAATGAGCCTCATCGGGTCCTTTATCTTCTCACCCTCTGCATCTATGCCCATCGCCAGATCCTTAAAGAAAAAAAACAATGGAGGACAGAGGTTCAACACAAGATCCATTTTAACAATACATAGGCTGGACGCTTCCGTGTAGAGGTCTAGCTTTGATGTTAGAAGAGAGCCTGTATGTGGCTACAAATACATCCAGAAGGGTCAGCAGGTAACCCTTGTGTTGAGATGGTGCAAATATTGTAAAAACGTCTTTAAAAATGTCTAATATCTCTATAATACATTTCTCCTGTCTTGCTCTCTCATATAAGTACGACAACAGAAATGTAAAAAAACAGATTACGCCAAATTATTCCGATGGACATATATAGTTCGGGGTCCTTTGCTGAGAAGAAATGGAGATCAATTGGTGCAAACTAACAAGATTCAGTGTGCTATTGTTGGTGAAGATGTGTTGTGATTGAGATGTCAGGAAACTTCTGGAGTTATGATCTGTGTGTTGAACATTAGAGATAGCAGATGTCCTGCTGAATCTAAAAGTATGTCTATGTTTTTGTGCTCAGAATTATTTATAACTGTTACAGGGTACAGTTTTGGCACAACTTGCAACAATCCAATTTAAGTACCATAATAATAATAACAATAATAATATACTCTAGTGCTGCTGCAGCTGTTGGCACTGTCCCTTTCACCTCATGCATCAGAGATGTCTTTGCATCATGTCTCTTTCTCCACAGCCAGCCTCATCAGCTTATAAACCTCTGTACCAGGCTAACCTTGTTCTGACTCCAGCTCTTAAACACGAGACGGATAGAAAGAAAGAACATTTCTCACCCACCATGCCGTCACTGGTGGCTTATTACGCAGACTTGAGGCAGATCAAATGATATAACTGAAGTGTCTTACCTGTTCTACACGACAGAGTTTGTCCACAGTGCCCTGGTAGCGGTTCATACAGTCCTCAGCCAGGTGGAGATGGGTCGAATACTGAGGGCAAAGAGGACAGATACTGTTAAAAGACGGTCCTAAACCTCTGTGCTCATATTATTAACATACACGCACCTTATTCACATGAGTGCAGAAATATGAAACTGTGCACACAATCAGTTAGATTTCTCAAAATGTCTTGTAACCGTACTTTTAAATTGGCGCTGACAAAGTTTTGTGGAAACACATGGAAACTCATGCAGTGACATGAAGTAACTGTATGGATGTGCAGTGATACTGTGATAAAATTCATACCTTACTGAGCTCTTTCTGGTACTGAGGCATCTTCTTCAGCATCTGAGCCAGTTCCTTCATGGTGGTCTGAAATACAGATGGGTGATAGACTTCAGAGATGGTGTGAATTAGATTTACCCTCCTTACTTACATAGTTACTATAAGTACTATACGTATGTAAGTCACACATGTTACACATTATGTGACTTGTAAATGACAACATAAACTTGAATTACATCCATCTGCTTAAGATTTGTATCAGACCATAAAGTGCATCTGGAAATACTGGTATATAATAAATACTGGTTCAATCCCGACCCATGCCAATCTGCATGCTGAAGATACTGAAGGCTGTGGCATAGATGTGAATATGATTGGTTACTTTCTGATGAGCAGGTGACACCTTGCATGGCAGCCTTTGCTGTCACTGTACAAATGAGTGAATGCTTGTATAGTGTAAAAGCACCATGACTGGTTGGAAGACTAGAAGGTGCTATATAAGTACAGTCCACTGACTCTGTTTATATGAACGTATTAGGATGAATGTTCTCTTTGCCACTCTGTGTCCTGTACGCCTGTGTCAGAATCTGTGTCATTGTCGAGAGCTTGGTGAAATAAAAGGCTGAAAGACAGACGCAGAGCTGGGCTGACTGCTGTTAGACTAGTCAGTGATATTAGCTGCTGCTGTGTCTGCTGTTGTTGACCTTGTTGATGTTTGGCTGTTATCAAAGTTGTCGACTCGCTAGTTTTCTTTTGTCAAAATTCAGGTACACTACTTCTGCATAAGAATCTCCTTCCCCGACTGTGTGACTGTGTGAAGGACAGATGGGAGCTGAAACACAGTAACAGATCCTGAAACCAGAGCAGAGTGATACAGTGTGCTGTGTCCTCTACCTTTTCTCCAGTGTTCATTTTTTTGCTTGCAGAGAACTCTTTCAGAGAACGAGTCACAGCCCTGCACAGACAGACGAGACAGAAACAGAGAAGGACATGGAAAGTCAAGAAAAATGAGTTGGCTGATGAAAACTTAGAGGATTCTCTGTGTGCCAAATCTTGAGAGAAATGACACTCTGTGACAGAGCTGTGGGTTTGTGATGGAGGAAGCTGCTGCTGTGGTTGTTTGTCCGTGTTGTGAGAGTTTATGTGTGTGATTAGAGTGAAAGCTGCTCACGTTGACACCTCAGCAATGTGTTTGTGTCTCAGAGACAGCCACAGGTCGTCATCCTCATCCAGTACTACCTGCTTCATTCTTGTCTCTCCCATCCCACTGGTCTCAAAGCTGACAGAGAGGGCACAGAGATTCACAAAGATATACAAACGTGTAATGTCTAAAAAATCACAGTCAGAGAGGTGGACTGAGTCAGACCTCTTTCAGCGGCCTCTTTACCTGTAGACGTCGTTCTCGATGGCCAGCAGGTCGTAGGCCATAGCCTGCAGTGTGAGCTCATGTAGGAGAGGTGACACAGGATCGAAGCCACGATCCAGAATGACCAGCTGAGTACGAGACTTGTCTGGACCCTGAGGGCATCAGAACAGACTCAGAAACACTGTGCGTACTGTGAAGCACTGATATTGTATACTCTTTATCTGCAGCTCATTGTCCAGTATTGTTCATTTACACAGGATCCAGTGGACTGATCATTTTGCAGCCACAGACTTCAGGTATCCACACTACTCCTCATCAGCATCAGCAGCTGCTGAATGAAAACCTCCAAAGTTTCAGTAATAAGAGCCATCAACATAGTTTTGTTTGAACTGGATTGCATTTTAAAGGGTAGATAGAATGATAAATCCTTAGAAATACGTTTTAATCAGATGAAGTCAAAACATAGAAATTCACAAAATATTGAGCATATGACATTTATTCATGTTTGACTAAAAGTCATTCATTTAGCTCCGCTTCCCTACCTCTCCCATGGTGGGGTCATCAGCCTTGTAGCCGTCCAGCTTCTCCTGAAGCATCTGAGCCAGAACTGCACAGTCTTTGTACTCCCTGAACCAACACACACACACAAACAGCGCCATAAAAAAACAGCTTTTTATTCTCATTTTCCTGTTGTTAGATCTATTCACCATGATAAAACATCTTATCTACACAGAGGCGTCAAACATCATCATCATCATCTGAAAAACTGGATGCAGAACCCAGTGTAGTTCTAACAAATTATTTTTATTTTTTATTTTTTTATTCTGGAATGGTTCTGCCTATTGCAAATTTCCAGGACCATGGTATTTAACCTCGTGGCCAGCTGAGCTTGATGCTATATGAAACTTTTTTCAACAGGATTCTTTGTGGAAGCAAAAAGGTTTTTTCCAAGCCAAAAGATTTTTATGATGATATTTTAAGATGCTAGAAATGCTAGAAAGCTGTAATGGATAACACATGGATCATGCAGCTAATCATGACACGTCAAATAAAAGCCTGTATTTGAACAATAACCGTAGGCAGCACAAACAAATGTGGCAATAGGTGGCGCTGGAGCAGAAAAATGAGGGAGAAGAAGAGCCTTGGCCTTTTTTAGTTTAACCATGGTAAACACTGCAGACTATTTGTGCTCCAAACATTACTGCAAATATTTGATTTTTCTCCTGTGATATATATTACACAGTGCCAATAAAGGCAAAGATACTGAATTACCAGTCCTCATGAATTCTGTGTAATGTACATTTCCATCAGTCACTTCTAGTTTTTTGTTTGTTTGTTTTGTTTTTAATCTACTGGTAATAAAACACAAGACTTCCTGTAGGATTTTCACATTAAGGGTTTCTGCCTGGAGATGCTGGAAGAATTTTAATTTGAAACATCTGTGCAGTGTTCTGCTTCACTGATTGAAGCTCAGCGGCCATCCAAAAAACAGCTGCTAGACATGTACAACATTTGTAAATTAAATATATTGAAAATACTGTTACAGGGGAGAAACATAAGTTTTAACTTTGACCTGACACTGAATTTATACTGGTGGATTAATGCTGTGGGAATGTATATTATAATGAATTTATCAAGAAAAGGGTAAACATGGAAGAAGTTGCAAGTCTAAGATATTCTTTTCTTTTCTCCAGAGATGAGAAAACAAAAACTAACAATCCTCCACTGCAAAAAATGATATGACACAAATCTGATGGTAGCCTCTATAACAGCAATGCTATATACTGTATAAGGGTACTAAAGAAAACAAAGATATTGAAATGGATTGGCCGTGCTGGTCTCACCCTCTGTATCGGACTCCAGGATACTCTTTAAGAGTGGCACAGAGGGTGGCGAGCTGCTCGGCACAGCGCTCCAGCATGTTGTTCTTCATGTCAGCCTTGAAGGGGCTGTAGAAATCCTGAAAGGCATCGGCTTTATCCAGAGAGAAGACCTGGACACACAACACATGACAGAAAGACAACATGAGGTCTGATCTAGCTTCATTCCTGCCCTCAACATTAAACTCATTAACACGCCACAGCAGTATGTGGGGAGACCTTAACCTGAATGAATCCAAAGTGATGGATTTAGTTCATTTACTGGTATGCATACTTTATTATACTCAGTGTTAATAGATTTAGAAGTGTTAATGATCTAAATTGCATTTAAACACCTTAAATCCACAAGAAAAATATTTCTGGGGCTCGAAAATGATTAAATAATAAAATGATAAATCAATATTGGCTTTAGGAAGCTTCTGTCTAAACATACTATTGGAGCTGGCACACACACATATACAGCGTGCACCCATCTGTTACTGACTCCATCACATGATAATAATCCTTGTGCTTTCCCTTGTCACACATCTTATCAGTGCACCCATTGGCTGCAGAGCGTGAGCATTGGTTCCGGTAAAGGGATGAGTGGAGAGCAGGGTGGGGGGGCAGGGCTGATATGTTGTGTCCCTCCCTCTCAGGATTAAGACTACAGGACAACAGCAGAGGATTGAAGCTAACGCTGATCCAACACAAAACACTGTCCACCACCGTTCCTTCCTCTGCTGATAAACTGTGTCAGTAACACAAGGGCGAGGATCATTTTCTACAGCCTGCTGCTACTTTATTTTTTCATTTAGTCTTTTCTTTCAAAGTTGCTAACACTCTCGGCCACTCTGGACAATTCTTCTTCTTTTGTGTTTTGCAGCTTCACTGTTCTGGCCCAGTTTTGCTCCTCTCATCAGTGTTTTCAGTAAAAAAAAGCTCTGATGTACACCACCTGCCCATGCAGAGACAGATACTTTTGGTGGAAATCTCAATCAGAAAGATACGAAGTCAGACTTTGTGTACAAGATTCAATTACTTGAGTTCTAAAATGAATAATTCCATGCACACAGTTTAGTGTAACTTATCTCCTTCATGGCATTAGTCTTGTCATTAGTGTTGCCTTGCCCTCACTCTTCACACTATATGAATTGCCTACAGTTTTATTTGGATCTTGGATATGTGAATTCAGCCTAGTTTACAGGAAAATGCACTGTTTCACTGTCAAAACTTTAATGTCATACAGCTTCTTCTCCTGGAGTGCTCCATGAATGCCCTCTTTGATATCTGGTGCCTCACTCAGGTCATCCTCCAGACTGTTACTCTGACAAACATCTGTCCAGGTGTGTTCATCAGCAGTATTCCACTAGTTTATATTTATTAGGTGTATCAGGAATGCTGCAATTTCAACAGAACATAACTGAAACTCTTCTGACCATTATCTATCAGACCTGAGGTAGACAATTATGAGCCACTGACAGCGTCTTACCTGTGATTCATAGGGCAGAAAGGCGATGTGGATCTCTGTCAAGGCCTTCATGGCTTTGGAGGCGCGGGATTTGGTCAACAGTCCAAATAACGAGTCTGGGATTGCTGCAGAGAGTCACAGGGATATATGAGATAGTTAGCAGTTAAAAGAATGTCAATGATACGTCAGTTCTGAATGTTGTAACCTGTCTTAACCTGACAATGTCATCAGTTAGTTAGTTTTAACAAAAGCCTACAAAGAATCTATCAAGGTGATGAGTTGGTATGTGGCATGAGGTATGATGAGTTATAAGAGTTATCAGACACTAAACAACTGCAGAGTGCTTTCCCCAGAGCAGCTGAACAATATGTACTATGAAATAATTATGACTGAGCAGCCTACCTACAGGGATCAAGTTGTAACAATAGCTCTATTAGCTTGTTGTTAGCTTGGTTTAAGTGTGAAAAACAGCCACTTGCCAGCTGTTTTTTGAGTATGGTTTAAACACAAGTTAACATGAATACAGATTTGTATATTTTAAAGGAGAACACACAGAAGTGTCTTTGTTAACTTTGAGTTTGCAAATGTTTCGTCTATATTTGGCTCGCGTGAAATGGATTTACTCACTGTCGGTGAAGAAGACATGAGCGCCTCGGTATCTCGGAGACTGCGGGTCTCTAAAGTCATCAATCAGACCCTCAACAGACTGAGACGGCAGAGAACAAAGATTTAACACACGAACTGAAAGAACTGTTTGGACAATTCTTCACTCCACTGAATATTTCTCAACGATAAGCTGAAGATGAACTATCAGATCAGTGAAAGACTGTGTGTACTGTACCATAGAATTATGAATTCATTATTAACAGCCTGTACAGGACCTGTATCACTTACCTCATCCGAGGGTGTGATCAGGTAGATGGCCTCCATGCTGGGCAGAGGCTCGCGCCGCTTGGTTATGTCTTCTACAACTGGAGAGCACAGGCATCAATCAATTCTCACGTATCAGCTTGATTAGACTAGAACTACTCTCTGACTTGTACTTTGTAGGACTATCACTGCTCAGATTGAAAAGAATCACCACGTGGTGGTGGAGCATCGTTTCAGCTAAGCTTAATTAAATTTACCTTCACTACATGGGAGACGACAGCTGAGGGGAACTGAGGTTGTACTTACTGGTGATTCCTTCTGACATGATGTCTGTCATTCTACAGCAGGAGGAGAGCATCCTCATACTCAGCTTGTCCACCACCAGCACCTACAAACATTTTGAGAACTTCACTTTATTCATATTCAGTGTCAGGATCACAGGAGGAGGATGCCACGGCACTATTACCTTCCATTTTCCTTTCTCTCTTGCCTTCTTGATGACATTATTCATTATCTCTGTAAAGAAAAAAAACATGCAGTTACGGTTCAGTCAGAGGAATAAAGCAGATCATCTTTTCTTTCATTCTCATCCACTTCTAATCTAATCGACAAGTGTGGAACTGCACTGCCTTACATTATTATAAACCATGTGACCCACAGGTGAACTATGCTCTAATCGGAACTGAGTAGAAGCCAGCTGTTTGAGTCAGAGCTACAGTCAGCATAATCACTGAGTGAACGGACTGATTACCCCACGTAACCACAACGCTGTTTCTGCAATGTCATGGTTGAGTTTTTCAGATGACCTCCGGTCTATCAGCACATATGTAGCAGATATCCCAAAACACAGACAAATGAAACTATCTCCAAGGCTGGATCGCCCAGAGAGAGCCAAGAGAGTGAAAGAAGAAACATATGGTATGCTAATGTTTATTAATAATGTCCCACAGATTAACTTGTAAACCCTTTAGATTTTAAATTAATCAATCAAACAATTAATCAAGCAAGCAATCAGTCAACCAGTCAATCAAACAATGAAGGCTGATGAAGGTTCAGTCTCTGTCACATGTTCATTCATGTTCAGTAGTCTGTGGGTGACTACTGATCACCCCTTAATCCCAGTCTCTGTGCACTATGTCTCTGACATGTGTTCTCCAATGAGACTCGTCTTGACTTTACTTGACTTGCCAAAGAAATTAATGACTTGGACTTGCTTGAAAATTTGACTTGAAATTTTAGTTTGGAAAGACCATGAAGGAACTATCTATCATTTCGGTTTATTAACAAAGATGGAATAATTATTGTATGGATGATTTTTCAACATAGTTCTTTACATCATGTGCCAAGAGAATCTGAAGCGTGTATGGTCCTCTCAGGATTGCTAAGAAAAAATATATTTCTTAAATATCTGTATGCTGGTCAAATGTACCCAAATATCATCACCTGAATGCTGAGCTCAGTGTGACAGCCTGACAATAACTCTACATACTGAACAGACACGACAAATGTGCAAATCATTTTCCACAAGCAGCGGGGAAACAGGGACACAGAGGAATAACATGACCCCTTATGAGGAAAGCAGCATATAGGACATATACACTGTCATATCATCAATGATGGAGGGTTGGACCTATCAGAGACAGAACAGCACATTGCAGGTGAGTCAGTTCCTGAGGTGTGAATCAAACTGATGTTTGTAAGACAGAATAAAAACATCCTGTTGCTTGTGTTGATGAGCAGCGTCCCACTTTTCTCTCACTTGGGGGTTTAAGCATCTGTCTGGTCTGTCAGACTGAACATGAAGGGACTCGTGTGTGTTGGGAGGGACAGGCCCGTTACAATCGCCGCCTCTAATCTCCTCCCAATCCTCTTACCCCATCCACCACCTCCCCAACCGCTATTTCTGGGCCGTTTCTGTGTCAGCGGATGTGACATCACAGCATCACACACACACACACACACACACACACACACACACACACACACAAATAAACAGACAGACAGACGAGTAAATAAGTCGACATGTCATGTTTCCACACAGAGTCAGGGTGACATTTCAGTTGAATAAGCACATTATTATGACACCGGAGCCATGTGATAGCAATGAGCCTACTCATGACAGTAATTGAAAATGACATAATATGAAACTGAAGATGAATCTTCTTTTTTGTCAACGATTTAAAGAATTTGTCACAGAACATTCCATAAAGGTTGTAGATATATTTTAATTCCACTCTCTCTGAGGCTGCTGTCTGAGGAAAGCTCGTAATGACGGTAAATGATGTATGAAACAGTGAATGGTTCTGTTTATCCAATTACTCAACAGGATTAAGTGGAGGTGCCCATGAAAGAACTGGACACCACCTGACAAGCTGCTTTCACGAGCAAGATAAACAACAACAGGCTGCTGCTGCGACATAGCTTCGTATAATCCAGCTTTATAGTTTTGTATTTTATCATCACAGTAACTACTGTAGCTTTGCAGGGGAGCAGCTCTCCTCTGGAAAACATTAACTCAGCTACACACTGTGGGAAAGCAGACATGATGGAAGAGGAGACGCATTAGTTACAACACAGTCTGATTTACTGTCACCTCCACACACCCTGCCACAAACACACATGAAAACAACAAGTGTACACCTGTTCTACATGGGCTCTATATGTATTTGTTCATGTTGACTCTTACACAGGCTGGCATTTTGCGGGATTCAGTAAAAACATGTAATCCAGACAACAGTAACTATGTAGACAGGACATATTTTAATAAACTGATCAGAGTGTTGGGGAATTCAGAGGTCTGGAGGCAGTCTAATAAGATGAGGATGTTAATCAAAATGTTTATGGAGCGTGCCTAATGTATCAATATGACAATCCCTGTTGCCTGGTGGGATCTACCTATGCTTATGTTATGTTATGAGTGTTTGTTTCAGGACAGCTTCACAAAAACGAGGTCCTGGAAAATCAACAAGATCATTAAATTTTACACCTTATGTGTCAGGTCAACTGTACATTTTTAGAAAACCTTCCTCCTCCTGCTTCAGGCTGAATCCTAACCCCCTCCATTCAGTTTCATTTATTTTCAGCTTTGCTCCTGTTACTCCTCGACATGCCCCAGCAGTAAAGCTGTGTTTGTGCTGCACAGATGATCTTACAGAGCTGGCTGGATTGAATACTGCTGAGCACGCATATGTGATGCTTATGCTCCAGATTCTGTTCTTTAATATGTCCTTGACTATTTTTTACTAAACTCAGTGCAGCCCCACTGACATGCTGATCTTGATCAGTAAGAGAACTGTGCATTGTGTCATCATACTAACGTAGTGGGATTCTAAGCAACACACCTGGTCATTTCTGTCTGTCTGCGTCCATGTGTTGATAATTCTGACTGCAGGTTTGCTCACAGCCTCACTGGACAAATTCCAAACTCAAATACTAAAAACTGTCAGTCAGCAACTGACACTTCCCTCTAGGAAACATGCAGCTGACCAGCCATTTGGCTTTCAGGTCAGGTCAAAGTTACTTATGTCTACACCAGTCTGCATGAATCAGTACTGTGGAATGATCATTGGATCAAATGACAATGTGTATGTTAATGGTGATGATCACCAACTTTGCATTCCCCCACAGATCTACAGAGCCTTGTCTAGCCTTGTGTCCTTGCGTTTCATGGCTGACAGCTTCACGTTTGGCAGCAGGAAGCTGTTCAGTGAAGAAGATCTGACAAACTCACAGACTCAGCCAACAGCAAAGTTAGCAACCAGCTGCTAAAACAGTGGAGCACTTAGCAGCTAAAATTTTATTTGATTTATAAATCTAAAAATATGAATTAATACTGCTTCAATTCCAGCACTTTGACCTCAGCACCGCATCTGGAATGAACATGTGACAGAGACTGAACCTTCATCAGCCTTCATTGTTTGATTGACTGGTTGACTGATTGCTTACTTGATTAATTGTTTGATTGATTAATTTAAAATCTAAAGGGTTTACAAGTTAGAATTAATGGTTTTATTAATGATTATAACTAAAGAGAGTGAGAGAGTAGAGTAAGAGTAACTTTTAAGTTGCTAAGTTATAATAAAAAAAATCCCTTTGACCAAACTAAAGATGATCATTGATTATCAACATGAATAACTTTATTGTTACCAAACAGAAAGGACAAACAGCAGCCAACAAAGTCGTTACAACCTAAACACCCAAAATGTGTTCTTATGAATGCCTCATCATTGATCTATAAAGTATTCATTTTAAAAACCATGAACAAAGTCATTTATTTACCCTTTAGGAGAGTGTGACAAGAGAGCAATCATTTCTCTGACACGGAAACTGAAAATGAAATCATTCCCAAACTAAACTCTGCTCACATACTCTGTCTGTCAGTCAGCCTTGTCATTATAATGATAGTGTTAAATGGTGAGCTGCTGTGTGGTGATGTTGATGTACAGGTGACAGATCTTTCCTCTGAGGATGATGTCAAAGCATTTAATCTGCAGACAAAGATTAGCGAGGCAGGATTTACAGAGAAGCAGGCAGCACGCAGCGGGCTCTTCTGCTTCACACAAACGCCAATAACGACTCGATAACGGGATGATGTCTCTAACGGGACGCCATCGAACATCTTCACATGTGTATAGTTCATCTGTCTGACGGTTTAATAAACATTTGGCGAGCCGCGTGGCTCAGATGTGTCCGTGCGTCTTTTACGCACCGAACTCCCCAAAATAAAACATTAACATAATCATAACAAAACAAGTGCAGCTATCAGCTGCAGTGTCCCATATTATATATATCAATAATCAGAAAGGTGACATAATGCATAATACTCATAGCTCACATGAGAGGTTTGGTGATGGAGATAACCCTCCATGCCTCTACAATCCTTTACATGAATAATAATTATCATCATTTTCATAGTTATTAAATCAGCCAATCAGTGAGCGTGTTCATTAAAAATATAGTGATTAATAAATAAACTGTTCTTACTCTCTCCAACAATGGCTTTTAATCCAAGTGGTGCCATGATGAGCCCTCTGCTGCGCGTCCACCTCCACACTAAACTGACCGGTGCCACAACTGAAGTGAAGCTCAAGAGAATGAGCAACACACTTCCGTTCTAATTTATTACAAAGTAAAAGCATTTAGTTGGGGAAAAGCAGTAAAATAAGTAAATAATCCATCCATTTTATAACCCATCCATAACCCTGCTGACACGCAGAGACAAACTAACACTCACACTCATATTCACACCTACAGGCAGTTTAGAGTCACCATTTAACCTACATGTCTTTGGACTGTGCAGGAGTATCTGTTTTGAATAATAATAATAATAATATAATAATATAATAATAATATATATAATAATAATAATAATAATACTAATAATAATTGTTATTTTATTATTATTATTGCTATTATTATTATTATATTTTATTATATTATTATTATTATTGAGTGGTTCCACAAGGAGACATGGTTAGCTTGACGAGACATTTTGTCAGATGGAAGTTCAGTCTTGATGCTGGGGTTAATATGTGTGACACAATCATCTCTGATGACAGTAGAAGTTTGTCAGTGTTTTCAAACTATTTCAGAACGCTTCATCATAAGCTGTTTTTAGTGGAATAATTCTGGCCATCCTTCTTCCTTTCTATGAATTCTTGACTTATTTATTCTGCTAATCATTTGTCTCTGTTTCGTTGTCTATAATTCTAATTTTTATTTATAACCATAATGTATCTGTTTGTGTTCAGTGGGGTTCTCCGAATACAGGACTGCATGTTTACAAGCTTTTATTTTGAAGACAAACTGTCACAACAGGAAACTCAATGCCTGCTATTCAGTTCTGACTTGCTATTATATTATCTGTTGTATTAAAACTACATAAAAAACATGGATATATATTAAAATCTATATTTATTAGTTTTCATATTTCAGTCTGTGTTCAGAATGCATGAGCAGAGTGGACTGTTGAAAGCAGTGTGTGGAGCAAAGACAGCTGCATGCACGCAGGAGGATTAGGGTCACATGTGACACTGTATTTAAGTGTAAAGTAACAAAACAACAAAAACAAACAAAACTGATTTTATTCAGAATTCAGAAAGTTTGGTCAGATTTTGGTAATCATTCTAATTCACACGTGGCCCTATAATCCTCTTCATATCCATGAGAGGGCGGCAGAGGAGAGAGCTCTTGCTCTTTCAGGAGGAAAATCTTCATCCCACCTCAGCTACTCTGAGTCCTGATGTGTTCCACAGGTTCCTGCTGAAGATCCGTGACATCAGGAACACGCGGAGAGCTCTGGCTCACTGTTTAAAGTCGCAGCTGTGTGCGCTCTGCTGAGGACTAGACCTCAACATGAAGTGATGTACAGTGTTCTGCTGACTCAAACATCTGGATCAGACTGACCTCAGTTCCTTCTCTTATTCCTCTTTTGTGTTTTTGTGCCACGTGTAAACAACACAAACCTTTTTTATTCAAACAAAATTCCACACACGCACACACACACACACACACACACACACACACACACACACACACACACACACACTTCAGTCCACAGCATAGTGACAAGGTGTGGCCTCAGCTTGTGATGCGTTCAATTCACCTTCAAACTCACTTTTCACCGTATTCACCATCGTGTAGACTGACATCATGTTGAGAATTTTTAGTGACCTGTTGATAAATATTATCCAGCCCAGGTATTTTATATTCTGAACCAGTGAATAAATTAAATGTTTACTACTTTAAGCCCCAAAATTAATGATATTAAAGGCTTCAGTGTTTTGACTGTTGTGCAGTTGTATTGCTGGCAGTGTGAAGAAGTTTAAACACATCTTTTAATCCTTCATATTGAGAGATAAACTGTACTTAGTGAAGTTATGACCTCAAGATTTCTCTAATTCAGCCCTTGGGAAGAGGTTTTTTCCATTCGTGTCTGCCATTTTCCACGCGCACTGAATGCACCGCCGGCTGGAAGGTGGGAGTTGTGCTCCTGCTTTAAAGAGGGTGTGTCTCTCCGAGAAATATCCGTCAGAGAAAGTCACGCAAAGTTTTTTATCCTCCCCCCTCCTGCCTCCTCGGCCTTCGGTCTGAACGTCTGTCACCGCCCGTCTCTTCTCCACACACGTCAGTCGGTTCGGGTTATGTCGGTGAGGAGGTGAGAGGGTTTCTACACGAGTCCACATCTCTGTCAACAGCGTTTGCTGCGTTTAATCTTAAACTCCAGCTGTAGACCAGTGGACTGAGTCTGGGACTTTGAGTTCTATCCACCATGGGGGACGTGATTTCCAGTCACCTGGATGAAGCCAAGCGGGAGATTATCACAGGTGAGGAGCGTTGTGTGGAGGTGTGTTTGGTGTGCGTGCTCTCTGTGGCCTTTTGGCACATGTGCGTTTTTACGCAGCGGTCACAGACTGTCTTGCGTAAAATGAGGAGAAATAATCAGGATGTTAGTGTGACTCTGGGAGTTCTTTCTGACTTCCACAGACTAAATGTGTCTTTAACAGGCTGTGGTGTTGGTGCTGATCCACTGTTGCAGTAATCGAGGTGGTGTGGGTGTGGGTGTTGGCGGGGGGGAGTGGGCAGCATTTTGAAACTCTGATCAATCCCCTCCCTACTACTGCATATTATTTAAAAATACTTTAAAACAGTCCTAAATATGAATTCAATTAGAGTCCCTGTTTGTTTCAGTCTTCTCTTTCCTGACACTTCTTATAAAGTTTTTTGTAAAGTTTCCCCTACATGATATCCAGAAGCTGTTGCATTTCTTTCCTTTTCTTTTCCTGAAAAACTAGTCTAGTCTTCATCCTGAGTTGTTAAACTGTGTCACTTGTATAGGAAAAGTGACTAGCAGCCATAGTGTGGAGCACTTTGTAACCTTTTCCCACTCTTATCAACTATTAGAAAAGAACCCTGAAAAGATAAGCCGCGGCACCCTTATCTGCCTCGGCTCTAATAAATGAGCATTCAAGCCTGCTGAAACTTGTTGAGTGAAGTGAAGTAAGGTGTTGAACACAGTTGACAGTTCAGTGTGTGCAGGAGAGAACATGACATCCTCCTAATCCTCCTCACTGGGGTTCAAAGGCAGGAGTCCAGATATGTCAGAACTGACTCTAACTACTTCACATGTATTTAACCAGGGTGACGGGCGTGAGATTTCAGACTGGATCTCGGGTGTTTGAAAATCCCTCCTGGACTTTTATTTCGACTTCTTTTTTGGGCGGAGTCTCATTTGAAGTATTTCAGTACCAGTGTTGATGTGATACTTTCACTGTGTGAATACTGTGATATTTAGTCCAGGCTGAAATACCTCAACAAATACTGGGTTGGGATGGGTTGCCACGTATTTTGGTCCAGAAATGAGAAGGCAGAGATCCAGAATCCAAGGATCAGGTCAAAGTTTGCTTTGGTTCATGTCCAAACACCTGCAGAATGAATGACATTCAAATCATCTTCATTTGAACTTCACTCAAAACTTTTGGTTTAGTGTTGAGGCTTTGAACGATTTTGAAAACAGACATAAATAATCACAGATCAATGAAAGTGGAAGAATAAAAGTTAAAGTTCTTTTTTCTTTTACATCACGTTGGTGAACAGACGGTCTCTGCTGTGGTCTGTTAGTCTCTCTGTGAGCTTCTGTAAAGCTGCTGTTTCTCTCTCTTTTTTTTTTTTTTGGAATTCTCAGTGTTGTATCAGTAAATGACCTAATCAGTTTGTCGGAATGGAATAGTGTCAAATTAGCAAAAATGTAAAGAACTGTGTCTTTCCCATGTGTTGTGTCCTGTTATTAATATTACAAAGCTGCTATGTATGCACGGTATCTGCAGGAGCCATGAACTCACAGTGGAATTCATTTTGTGGTACTAAGTTTTGTGATGGTTTATTTTGTTATTTATAGGTTGTGTGAGGTGTTTGTAATTATTGAGAGATTGGGGTCACATGGATATGTGATAGATATGGGCGCCAGTTCACCTGTGTGTAGCTCACTGGAGAGAGGGTGAGCGTGTCGCTTCCTTGTTGACCAGCACTTCCTTTTGATTGTTGTGATTATTCTGATTCTAATTTGTACACCCGGAACAGGTTCTAGATTTTAGATGTCAGTAAATCCGTTTATTGTTATCTTATCTTTGACTGTTTTGTTGTAGCTGAATATAGGCCAAACAGGAAATGTAAATCACTGCATTCTGTTTTTTAATTAGTGTTCTAAAGCATCTCTTTGGATCAGGGTTGAATGGTTAATGCGCAGTTGATGAATGGGCTGCACCTCTCTGTTGTCTTCTCACTGCCTTGCCTTGATTGCTGATAAGAATAACCGTGGGAGTCCCTGAGTGGAGTCATATGTAACAGTGTGGTCGACTTCCCTCCAGAATGAGGTCAGCTTTGGAGGGTGTGTGCAGAGAAATGACTGAGCTCACATGGCTAACCTCTCAGTTCCTCTTTGGCAACTGGCATGAGCGCACGTGTGTTAGTCAGGCTTCTGCATGAACACATAAACAAGGAGACCGACATTAAAAATCATTACTGAATTTCAAATTTGTGTTTTTATTTATTATTTACTAAAATGGCAAAATAATGTATAAAGCTTTATTATATTTATCATTTCCAAGAGAGTACATTATAATTGACCTTTTTTTACTCTAATTCAGATGTCATAAAGTAGACAGGATCATGTTTACCGCTGTGTGACATCACTCATTAAGCATTTTAATATAGGACTTCAGTTGTTGGAGGTACAAGGTCATCTATCTTCCTGGCTGATCATGGCTCTTGCTGTGGCATCTGGTCCAGCTCATCTGACTGTGCAGATCATCTCAAAGTCCACTTCCCTTTATCCAAACTCAGTCAATTACCCACACTCTCTTACAACAAGGCCGCACTGTTGGAACACATGCAGAATGTGTCTTGGAATTGTCTCTCTGGAATTAAGCAGAGATGACCCTGAAAAAGTCTGGATGGCGGCATATTTTGCTCCGGCGCTCCAGAGTTACTTGCATGCAGAGATTTCTCTGGATTCTCTGAAATGATATTATGGATTGTAGATGATGAAATCCATACATTTGTTGCAGTTGTGAGTTGAGACCCATTGTTTTTAAACTGTTGGACTATTTGCAGTTTTTCACAAAGTGGTGAATGTCGCCTGCTTGATGTGAACGACTGAGCCTTTTGAGGACGCCTCTCTGACCCAATCATGAAACTATCAATGAGGCTAAGTAAAAAGTTCTTGGTCAGGGGTTTAAGTTTAGAGATATTCACAGTGTTGTTTCTATGCTACAATCTTTTTTCCAATGGAGATCACTAAATCACACATAGGTCCCCACTTGCACACAGAGTTCCTTTATGTAGTCGTACATAAAGCAGTGCTAGCTTGGTCAGTGGGTGAGGGGCCAGGAAACAGGAAATCCTAACACACAGTGTTTTTCCCTCACTCTGTTATATTTCAGGCTCTGGTTGGAGTGTTAGGTGGCCTGGCGAGGTGTGGCACTCTCACCTTCAGCACACACCCCGCCCAGCCCAGCACAGAGAGGCTTGTTTTTTACCAGTTCAGATAGAGGAAATACCTGCTGCTGGGACCCCACAGCATACACATCCAGTTGTGTTGTTGGAGGCAGAGCAGGTCTGAAGGTAGAAATGATCTCATGAGGTAAAACTCAACAGACAGAGTCACAGAATGCTTCTGCTCAGGTTACATCAGGATGAAAAAATGTTCCACAAGTTGGCTTCATTGTTCAAGTGGAGTTAAGTTAGCCAGCCTTCTGATTGAGATTATGAAATATTATATCTAACATATCCTGAAACCACATTTCATTACTTCTACAGCACAGTCAACCAAAAAGGGGGTTTTCCTGCTCAGGAAGTGTTGGGGTCCCATTCAGGCAGCCACTAAAGAAAGATGGATACAGATCAGTTAACATTGTATGTTGACAATATGTTATTGTCTTTGAATGTTGTTGCTGCTACAGCCGAGTCAATGGTGCAGGCTTTTTCCTGAATATGGAACCAAAGGGAAAGTTTGGGCTGCCTGAATAAAATGTTCCACTTTGAAGCTGTATTATCATTATTATTGGCCACACACAGGATGTAAACACAACACTGAAATAAAGTTGATATTGCTAATTTGTGTAAACGGTTGCTATTTACACATTAGCACACGCAAAGTAAACACAGCATTCATTTGAGGCCATGTTTCTGTTTCTTTAGCTGCTAGATTCTCCACCCTGTTCACCAACCGGTCCAGCTTACTGTATCTGTCTGCTGTTTGGAGCAGGGCAGGTAGTGTACAGTTTACTGAAAACAGCTGCCTGCTGCTGCAGGAAACGAGGTTAATGAGAGTAAAGTTTGTGGGCAGGAAAGCCAAAATCATTTGCTAAATAAGGCTAAAAAAAAAAGTTCAGCAGAGCCAGGCTGGGGTAGTAATCCAAGCCTGGAATCCACACATTTAACAGACCACATATCCTGTGACTGTTTTAGAGAAATATTTGGTTCTGTTTAGCGTTGATGATGTTGGTAATATATCTTTTAGTAATTTTTATGAGTACACACATCATAGTTTAAAGAGCTAAAGTGTCTTCAGTTTCAAGAGCTGGAGAACTGCACTTCCATAATTGAGGCTACATAAATACTTAGTCACATAGATCATTTTTGTGTGTTTTGTTCTGCACCTGGTATTTCCTCAGACATCTGAGTGAACTTGTGCTGATCATCATGAAGCTCTGATATACAAGATTATTTCTTTCATGGTCTTTCCTTCCATGCATACACATGTCCTACAAGTGTTGATGCCATTTATGAAATACATAATAATCTCAGGACATGACATCCTGTCCTGTAGCATGTTTTGGGGTTTTGTTTCTGCACTAACCTTGCCCCATCCTCATTTTGAAGCACTTCCTGCAGGACTATTCTCTTTTGAACGTGCCCCTCTCAGCACCACCTTTATTCTTTCTCTCCTCCTCTCCTTCTTCACACTGCTTAATCATGTCATGCTTAGCCAGAACCTCAAGCGGGAGCTGAGCACCAGTTGCGTCACCAGGAAAACACAGTAATGGCTGAAGAGGCTCAACCTGCCAAAGACAATGACGGTTCACTTCATTACCTTTATCACTGAAACCATCGTCATGTCCTTCTATCTCCATCTTTATCTGGTATGCTGCTGCCACTGTCAAGGACAAGGGCAAACTGCAGCGAATCACTCACTCTGCTGAGAAGGCAATTGGATGCATCTGCCGTCCCTCCAGGACCTGTACACCTCCAGGGACCCTGAAGCAAGCAGGAAAGATCGGAAAACAAACTATTTGAGATCTACCAGGAACAAAACCTCATGCCACAAGAACGGTTTCTTCCTGACTGCAGCTGGCCTCATCATCAAGGCCCGGGAACCACCACTGACACTGACTCTTATCTTATTATTATGCACCAAGATACCACGGCAAATGTGTGAAAACCTGCTTCTGGTATCACAGTGGATGGACTCTGTGTGCTTCAGACTCTGAGGACTGTTGTCATTAGTTACAGACATCATGCAAGTATCTCTGATAGAGTCAGCTGGTTTCCTGACATATGTTGAGTCATGCTTGTCGGCTCTGATGGTCCGCCTTCATTGAGGTTTCCTTGTTGGTTACTGTGAACACTGAAAAACTAAACTCACCTGAAACTTCTAATTTCCTTAGTAAACATGTTTAAAGCTAACTAAATCTGTTTTCATTTGCTGTGCTAGATCCTTGCATAAGCACAGCCACTGCTCCTGCTCCAGCTCTGATGGGAACACAGTCTAAATTTATGAGTCAGACTATGGGTCTATCTCGGAGGAATGTTTTTGTTAAGGCACCGTGGAGAAATGAGGAGGGGGCGGGGGTGTGTGGCGTCCTCTGGGCAGCACTCTCTGAACTCTCAAGTCAACTCTATGATCAGATCTGTATGATGGAGATGTGCTCAAATTGTTGAGCTGAGGTCAGTGATGAGACGAGCTGCCATGTAAATGAAACGCAGTGTCTGATGGATTAGATTACTGCCGCGATGGGAGACAGCACAGCAGTCATCGCTAGAGCTGATAGCTGCCCTCAGCACTGCAGAGGCCCCCTGGACAATTAGTCTGATAGCCGGCTGCAGCACAACAAAGAGTCAGCTAGACTTGCAGATGCATCCTGTCAAACTCTAAATCTGACATTAAAAAATCTTTCCTGTGTCTGTAGAATGGTGAAAAGTTGCTGTGTTAGACACATTTCAGTTACTGTGTTTTAATGAGCTCTTCAGTGTTCCTAAATTTACTCCCTCAACTGTACTAGTTGTCATGAACAGGGAAAATTAGCTATAGAGACCAAAACAGTTTTTTGTACCAGGCTGTAAACATGTTTATTTCTGCTGTGAAGTTGGACATTTTAACATGGGGACTTATGGAGATTGACTTACAGGTACTACTCGGAAAATTAGAATATCGTGTAAAAGTTGTTTTATTCAGGCAATTCAACATAAAAGGTGAAACTTATACATTTTATAGTATCATTACATGCAAAGTGAGATATTTCAAGCTTTTATTTGTTTTGATTTTGCTCATTAGGACTTACAGCTTCAGAAAACCTCAAATTCAAAAACTCAGAAAATTAGAATATTGCTTGAAATCAATTTAAAAAAGGGATTTTAAATACAAAAATGTCAGGCCTCTCAAAGTAAAATCTTGCATTTGTACTTAGTACTTGGTTGGGGCCCCTTTGAACGAATGACGGCTTAATCCTGCGTGGGCAGGATGCTACCAGCTTGGCATATCCAGGTGTAATGGAGACCAACATGCTTTCAATCGCGGCCGGAGCTCTTCTTTATGTTTGGTCTCTTCCCGTTCAGCTTCTCTTGGCATGCCCCACAGATTTTCTATGGGTTCAGGTCAGGTGAGTTTGCGGGCCAATCAAGCACAGTAATCCCATGGTTGTTGAACCAGGATTTTGTACTTTTGGCAGTGTGGGCAGGTGCCAAGTCCTGCTGGAAGATGAAATCCGCATCCCCATAAAGCTGTTCCGCTAAGCAAGCATGAAGTGCTCTAAATGTCCTGGTAGACAGCTGCGTTATGCTGGACTTGATAAAGCACAGAGGACCAACCCACCCAGCTGACATGGATCCCCAAGTCATCACCCTGGGGAAACTTAACACTGGACTTCATGCATCTTCCATTTTGCGCCTCTCCAGTCGTCCTCCAGACCTGGGACCTTTGTTGCCAAATGAGATGCAAAACTTGCTCTCATCAGAAAAGAGGACTTTGGACCACTGGGCAACAGTCCAGTCTTTCTTTTCTCTAGCCCAGCTAAGGCGCCTCTGGCGTTGCTTGCTCGTGAGGAGGGGCTTGACAACAGGAATACGACATTTGAAGCCCATGTCCAGCATCCGCCTGCGTGTCGTTTCTCTTGAAGCAGCAACCCAGCTTGAGTCCATCCTTATGAAGTTCCCCCACACTTTTGAATGGCCTTTCCTGACCATCTTCTCCAGCTGCGGTCATCCCTCGCTTGTTTTCTTCCACTTCTGCTTCCACTTAACGGTCCATTAAGTGCTTTGACACAGCACTGAGACAATCAGCGTCTTTTTTTTTGCGATCACTTTTGTGGTCTTACCCACCTTGTGCAGAGAGTCAATGATGGTTTTCTGCACAACTGTCAGATCTGCAGTCTTCCCCATGATTGTGAATTCTTCTAAACCAAAGACACAGGCTTTTTAAAGGCTCGGGACCCTTTTGCAGGTGTTTTGGATTACTTACCTGATTAGTGTGTGACACTTGAGCCTACAATACTGAAGCTTTAACAGTATCTTCTAATTTTCGAGTTTTTGAATTTGAGGTTTTCGGAAGCTGCAAGTCCTAATGAGCAAATCTAAACAAATAAAAAGCTTGAAATACTCACTTTGCTTGTAATGAGTATAAAATGTATTGGTTTCTCACCTTTTATGTGAATTGCATGAATAAAACAACTTTTACACAATATTCTAATTTTCCGAGTAGTACCTGTACTTCTGGAGCCAGCCAAGTGGCTGTTTGAGGAACTGCAGTTTTTGTAGTATCCAACAGGCTTCACTTCACAGCGGAATCATGTGACTTTCTCCAGCCAATCCACCAATAACAATACACTTTTTACAATTTAAAATGTCCAGGTATTTAAATGAGTGCCCTAAAAGGGTCAAACATATCCCATTGTTTTTTTACTATCAGAGGTGTCATCATGGACCTCCAGTTTGTGCACATGTAGACTCTGCAGTACATCTGGTTTGATTAGTTTGGGCCTACTGAAGAGACCCTGTCTGATCCACTGGCCCTTTGTTGAAGCTTCTCTGTTTTGGCCATGAAATCTGCCTCATCAGGGATGTTCTCAGTCGGGAAGTGGACGGTCAGTGGAAATATTGAAAAGTTTGCTGACGTGTAAAATAAAGGCGACGTCATCTTCTGAGTGCATCTCCTGCTGTCTTTAGTTTGAGCTCTTTGATTCCCCTCTGCTGCCATCTGATGGGGTCTGGTTGACATGTGTTCACGCTGAGTGGCTTTTCCAAAAGAAGCATGTCAACCGTGGTGTGTTTCAAAGCAACCACTGTGAAGCAGATGCTGTCAGTCTTGCCAGATGGATGAACGCTGAAAACAGAATTCAGCTGATGAGTTTTTAAAGGCTGCTGTAAATGTCAGCTGACTGAGCGAGCTGTATGCTGTACAGTATGGTCAGGGGGAAAGCTTGCACAATAACAAAGGCACTGAAGTTCACACAGGCTTTCTCATGTGTAGTCATCATCATCCGGAGCTTAGTGCTGTGTGACTAAGATGAGTGTCACACATGTACACATGATTGCATTGTTTCTGTCTGCTGTGGGCAATGAATGAGTCAGCAGTGACTCTGTTTGCACGTCTCCCACCATCGATGCACTCATCCTGCAGTAGCCCAGCCCTTCTCACCCAAAAGGGGAAAGTTAGTTCAAAGTGCTTTAATGTTTAAGAGGCATAGTACATAAACAACACTGGGCGTGGTATCAAACCTGAAAGATTTTGAGACGTGTTCATGTGCAATGAGCATTACAGCTATGATATTTGTCAGTTACTGAAGGTTAAGACTCATTTTATTCCTGTTTCAGACTGTAGGTCAAAGTTCTTCTGCAGCCACTTTTTGTTTTTGTGCAATATTTTGGACCCATTCCTCTTTTTTTGTTGGGTAAATAACAGATTTGAAGGAAGGACATTCTTACCAGTAAATTGTCATTTTGGTATCAGAAACCAAAGGTTCCGAAACTCACTGTCATTCATGGATGGATGGATAGATGGATTTAGACTTTTTTGCACGGAAATTAGATATGTACAGGAAAATCAAAAATGTGCAGAGGAATTAAGTATTTGCATAGAAATGAAATAGAGAACTGTGTTAAGAAGTTAAGCTGTGCTAATCTATACAAATAGAAAACTATATAAAAAGTAGAAAGTGAAAGTAGAAATACAAATATGAAATAGAACTACAAATAGAGATAAAGGACTATTGTATGTCCAGTTAATGAGGCTGTATACAGATGAATGAATGTCACATCAGTTTTAGTCATACCATTTTACAGTGGGGTCTATTTGGACTAAATAGAAAATCTGAAGTTTGCACCCACATGATTGTTGGGTGGGTGCTCTCCATGGCGTCTGTTTTTTCACTCCACCTCCCTGTGTTGCCGTTAGCAACAACTATAAACACATTTTATTTCAGATGTGATCAGATAACGTGTCATTCACGCTTGTTTTGTTTGAGCGTAACTCTTCCCTGAGGCTAAGGTTTTAATGTCAAAGCTGAGGAAAGGTATGTGGGCAAATACAAATCTGCAGGCGTTTATGTATTTGTGGAACTATGTTGGTGCTATCCAAGCAAACAGGACATGCCAGGAGAGAGCCTAGTAATTGAAAATGGCAAATGTCTGAAATCCGGACTTTCTCTTGGCATCTCTCCTGATCCTCCTCTTCTGGTTTTCTTAGCTAAGGCTCACATTCCTCTTTAGACTTCCTGTCCAAAGGGCCAGTTACCTAGAAAATTGCCTTGCGTTTTTTCATGTTCATAAGTTGACGTACAGTCAATCACACTGATCCGGGAATAAAACCTGGCCTGACGGCTACATACAGAGATTTATATAAGAGCAAGGATGTCAAGTCTTGGCAAAATCATGTCACTGATTGTTAGCATTCACTTCACACTGTGGACATTACATTCCTCTGAAGTCTCCACTGTTCATGAAGCGTCATACATTTTTTGTGGAAGAGAGGAGGTGAGTGGGAGGTGACAGTGTGTGTAAGAGAAGCAGTTCACCCTCTTCAGTTACCAGGATGTTTATTCCAGAGTTTTCCTTAATCATCACAGTTCAAACAATGATGTCAGGCTAATTTCTCCTGTGTAATCTATAGATCTGACTGCTTTTTAAAAGAAGTCTGTGTCTTTCTGCAGAATTCCTAATGAAACAGTTAATCATGAAGTAAAATTACACATTTTCCAGGTCATTTCCCATTTTTAGATTTAGACTCATTGTGGCTGCTTTCCTAATGATTCCAGCAGAAACTGCATTTCATGACCACAATACAGAGCAGATGGGATCAAATAGGTCACAAAAACTCTTGGACATATTTCCCACCGGGCCCAGATGAAATTCCATTTTCCTAATTACAATTGCTGCATGTGCTGTAATCTCCATCTCACCAAAAGTGTGATTTTCAAAATCATACAAAGCTCTATGACTAAGAGCCTTTTTTTATTATTGGGTCTAACACAGTAGTTGGTATTTCTCTGGAAAAGGATGATCTTTTCTGCAAAAGACAGACTGTGTGGATGACTGGATTTGTACGTTCTGAAATCACACTGTTTAAGCAAATAACACAATACAATAAAGGACCAGGGAAGGATTCACCTACAGCAACTATAACGTGTATCTTCCATTGCTAACTCTGTCTATGGAGAGAGCAGTGTGAAATGCCTTACTTAAGACATCACGTCTGAGAGCCTTGTCAATAATGCTTGGCTCTATAGTCACATGACTTGGACTGTCACAAAAGCAGATGCCAGTGGCGACCTAGCAACCTGCCCCTCAGACCTGTGTGTGTGTGTGTGTGTGTGTCATGTGTCCGTCCAATCGACTCATCTGTTCTGTAAATTTTTTTCCTGGCCTGTAAAAATGTTCTCATATGTTTAAGTCACTGTATTTGTTGATCTTTTCTGAATTGATCATTAAAATAAAGACCTGAAGTTGTTTCAAACACAATATGAGACACAATGAGCATTGCAGCCACTGTGTGTTCACTGTGTGAATATAAAAATGCCTAAAACACATTGTAAGCATTTTCTTGAACAGTACCACTACTATCCTAACTGTGTGTGTGTGTTTCAGCTCGGACAGGGGAGGTGATGGGGGATTTCGGGCATCTCTATGAGCAGCAGTATGCAGTGGCTCTCTTCAACAAAGTTCGCTTTGACATAGAAGGAGGAGGCGGCCCACAACCCCAGCTGCTGCACCGCAAGGTAACATCTCCTCTTACAGCACACAGATTCCATCCTCTGTCAACAGGAGGACCTCTAAACAACCGGAATCTTTCCTAACTTTTTTTTTTAAACATACAACTGTGTGTAAGCCCAATTCTGCCAGGACGTCCCTATTTCTAAATCCAAATTCTTTTAATATCTCAAAATGTTGGTGATGTCTTGGAACTCGGACACCTTCGACTCTGACTGCTTCTTTCTCACACTTTTTACGTAGAAAGTCAAAAGTTAAATCTAAAGTTAAGACATTTTGACTTGCCTGTGGTCACATTTTCGATTGGAACAATAATAAGAATAATGATGAGGCAAAATCTGGGGTTTTGCTGGTAGTCAGACACATTAAAGTATGTCAAGCCTGTAAATACCTGTGCCTCTTTTACAATCTATTGACGCACAGCTAGCACACACACAAACACAGACATTCACTCAGTTGGAGTCTGATAATGACTTGTTTAATATGTAGTGAAGAATGCAGTCAGCTCTATTCAGGAAAACAACGCTAAGTGGGCGTCTGTGGAATAAGACGCAGCAGCTAATGGATTCATCTGAGATGTGTATTTTTCTAAGACCCAAACACAGGCTGCTCCTCGAGCAATAAAAAGCTCTTAAACATTCTTAGTTAAAATGTGTTTTCACCCACAGATTCCGCTGGAGAACAAGTCCATCTTCTCCGGCTCGCTCTTTCAGTACCTGGAGGAGAACAAGAAATGGAGAAGCCGCTTCCTCTTCGTCCCAGACTCCTACAATATCAACTATTACGACAGCAAAGCGGTGCGGGGAAAACCAAAACTGCCTGTACAGTCTGTTTTTAGATGCTGCTGGTTTAATTCACTGTTTAACATGTTAACTCTGCTCCTTGTTTTAACTACCAGTCACATGACAAACGCCTCAGTCCCAAAGGAGCCATCAACTGTGCCGGCTACAAAGTGCTGACATCTATTGAGCAATACCTGGACCTGATCAGCAACAGCCTGCCTGGTGAGGAGCAGAGTTCAAGCTGCAACAATCCATGCTGATAATTTTATACAGGATTTTCTTTTTTTTTCTTCATGGCTAGAGGTCTCTAAACACACGCAGTGCTTTCTTACATAATATTTAGCCTCTGATCATTTCATCAGTGAAATTCACATTGAAATTCCAGAGTTATAATAATTAATATGATCATGTTTTAGGCTCTTCTGCTGATTGCCAGTGTAGTCCTGATTAGATTGTGTGTGTGTATGTATAATACACGCTGGTGGTAAAGAAGATCTGATGTAGTGTTTGCAGGACAGAGAGGCCCACAGCGAAGCCGCTGCTCACCTAAATGTCATATTGACTGCAAACGGGTTGTGTTTGAACCTGCTGCAGGCTGCTCTGAACACCCGGAGTTACACTACCTTTAATATTCTTTGTGTAAGGTGGAAATAGTAAGCAGGAGCAATTATTCCAGGCCTCACTTCAGTCTATGAGATGCTAGATCAGAGTCACAGGACCAATGGGGTTAGTCGTGCTAACATAAATGCTAACAAACTATGCTGCATGCACTTTTCTCGCTGAACATCGTCTGTGTGTTTAAAAATGTTACAGCGCTCTCATTTCTTGATTAAAAATTGAAGAGCACTTTTTAATTGAGCACCAGAAGTGTCACGGGACAAAAGTAGTACAGCATTTCAGTGCTGATAACTAACTGTACAATAAAAATATTTTTTTACGGGCGGTCGGTGGTGTAGTGGGTTAAGCGGCCGCCTCGTGTGTAAGAGGCTATAGTCCTCGCTGCAGCTGGCCCCGGTTCGAATCCCGCATCGGATGGCCATTTGCTGCGTGTCATTCCCCCTCTCTCTGCCCCCTGCTTCCTGTCTATCTTCAGCTGTCCTATCATTAAAGGCATAAAAGGCCAAAAAAATATACTTTAAAAAAAAAAAAAATATTTTTTTACAAATGAATTCATGATTCTATAAATAGGTAAATAATTATTTGATTTATTTTAATTTAATCTGCAATACAATGAGTAATTATAACAAATCATTTACAAACCGTTTAATAAGTCATAAAACAGTCAGTTCATCATGCAAAATACAGTTAAGGAAAAAAGAATAAATTCACAAACTGAATTCTGAATATAAAGTTAGGTCTACATTAACCTCTTCATGCATGTAAAGACACTGTGTTTTTTTGTTTTTTTTCAGACGTGAAAGCCAAGATGGGAAGTTCACCCTTCTTGAAGTGTGCCACCCAGTTCCCTCTGATCCTCTGGCACCCTTATGCCCGTCACTACTACTTCTGTGCGGCGACGGAGAAAGAGCAGCAGAAGTGGCACGCCGTCCTCCAGGACTGCGTCCGACACACAAATGACGGTTAGTCCTGCCAAAAAAGTTTAGAACGCCATGATCTCAACAGGTTATATGATTGGTGCCACTGGGGCTATATTTTTATATTGCTCATTATACTAATTCCCCTTATCAGTGAGCAAATGTGTTAAAACAGATCAAGATACGAGGCACCAGGACACATCAGCCTACCCTGATGCTCTGATGGTTTGTGGGATAAAAAGTCAGTTTGATTTGGTCTGTGGCTGCTCAGAGCTACATGCTGAAGAAGTGGATCAAAGCTTCCCCACAAGTAGCCTCCAGAGCAGCCTGTGAGACTGAATATCTGTGGCTTTAACATATCGTACAGTTTGCTCTCTATTCACTTGCCTGATGTGCCGCAGACATGTTTTATGGAAAAATGGAGATTGCAGCGAAAGCAAGAATCAGTTCCTTGAAGGTTCTGTATTTAGCCTTTCTACACTCTAAAGTTAGTCTCAGTTAATAATACCTAAAGATGCTACAGTTGTTTTTTTTCTGAATTGTGGAGCAACTATCTCCCAGTACTTTATCCAACATGAAGCCACATTTTGGGAAACATTCCTGAACGTAATGTTTTGGAGGCACTTTAACACACATCTTGCATCAGAACTGATGAGCTGAATGTACTGACCAAACATGGTTAGAGAACAAGAACATCCTCTGCGGTCATCGTCTTACAGAGTGGAGTCCGTTGTATATGTAAAGTAATGAAGCAACGTCAGACTTGTAAATGATACAGTAAGTGTGCTGAAGGAAGGAAAACAAGTGAAAATCAGATTCTCACACTCTTCCGTTACATTTTTTATGTAACATAAAGTTTAGTTAGTTAACAAGTGTTGCAGAGGAAAGTTGCATGCTTCACCAGCCTTTGAGTTCTCAGCTGTTCTCTGCTACGATCAGAGGTGAATAAATGTGAAACTGGCACAGGACTGAAAGTAGAAATGGAGTAAATGCATCATGGTGTCATGCCAGGACATATTTACCTGGTTGCCATGGTGGTCAACTCTAACAGAGTGCAAGAGGTAGGACCCAGGAAGAACGTTATAACTGGAGCTTTGTTCTAACTTCACCTCTGCTGTTTACCTTAGCAGAGGCTTCATTAACTGACAGGTGCTACTGAAAGGCTTACCCAACAGACCAGCACTTACATTCTCAGACACACAGGTTGTAGTTATTGTAGGGTGGAAAAAGAAGCCAACAAATAAGGTGTGGGACTGTGTGTTAATAAATTAGCAGTGAGCTGATTATCAGGTACAATGCAAACAGTGTTTTTATGTGAGGTACATCCATGCAGACAAATGGGTGACATTCTGCTCTGTTTCCTAAAATTAGAAACTGATTCAGGAACTTCATACTCCAACAATCAAGGTACAAATAGCCCGCCACACTTCAGATCACAGTCCTGAATAACCGTCTCACAGAGCTGGACATTAAAGTCGCCTTCATAAAATATTCATGAAAATATGATCAGGTGGCAGTCTTATAAAAAGTGAAATTTCCATTCCTGTGCTCTTCCAGCATCGTGCAGACTACACCTTGAAAATTTCATGTAGTCAAATGATTGTCAGACTTGGCTTACTTCCTGCTGCCAGTAGGTCGTGTAGTGTTAGTGTCTTTACCTCCAGATTAAATATTTCCAAGAAGTTTGCTACCCCCTGGTGTTTTCAACATTACTGCTATAACAGTTTTATGAAAGCTTAGCGACTGAAACTGAGTTTTTTTTTTTTAGATGACTCCATATTTGTGAATGCGGCTATGGTTTTGTAAAGGTTAGAGAAAGTTATTACCATCACGTTCCTGAACCTCCACACCTTTGCCGTCTGCGTCGCTACACAAACACGTGTTTGGAAAAAACACATACATTACTCCAGGAATCCAATGGCACGTGGTATATCAGTATCCCAGACACCCTTTAAAACCAGCTGAGTGTTCTGACAACTTTAAACAAGGCTTTGTCATTATCATGTCATGAATCAGGGAGCAGTTTACACAAAGGGTAAAACAACTTTAGCTGTAAGTCGGAGTTGGACTTCATCTGATGTACGGCTCAGTGTTACTGTGACTGTCTCTTAATAATTGATAGATTTGATGGCAGTGCCAGAGGCAGTGAGTTGTTTGCTTAACAGCAGCACATTGTTTAGACTGCTCTCAGCTATTCAGTTTCTTTAAATTCTCTCTGTCTCTCTCTGTTTATTCCAGCGTGTTTCTCTTTTACAAAATCTGTGATCTTTGAAATATTATATGGTGCAAAAAACCTCAAGCTGCAATTTAAATCATAAAACTTTATGAGAAGCAGGAAAATATGCAAATTTCTGAAGCTGTAAGTAAATCAAGTCAAAGTGGATTTTCAAATTTTCTCCCATCAGAAGCGATAATTATGTGTCTGATTGTGCAATTGTGAGATCTGTGCAGGCTGGGTCAGTGAGGAACTTGAAAGAGGAAACAGCACTAATAGTTAACATGCCTGAGCTGTGACACAGGCCAGCTGCATGACGTATGAGCGGCTGAATGACTCCATATGTTCTCTGTGTACCACACGGAGCAACACTTTTTTTTTCTTTTTCTAACAGCTCTGTTATAAAGTCAAGGTGTGAGTGCACCAACCTCACCTCAGGTCAACAAGTCATGCTTCCTCACACAGACGCTCCTGTCAGTGGATAATGGTGCAATGCAGGGCTGCTTTAACTGTTGACCTCTAATGCATCCAACTGAATTTTCTGATGAAGATGAAAATACACATACAAAGGTAGATTTCCCTAATGATGAACAATGATCAACAATGAAGTATGATTCCAAATTTGTTCTGTAAGAGGGACCTGAGTAAGTTTTGCTAAGAGACTGTTCTCTCTCTTTTTTTTTTCTTTTTTCTTGTATACACCAAAAAATATCAGCAGGATTTTGTTAAGAGCAGTCATTTAGTATGATCTGCTTTGAATATTAGTTTGACGTAAGCTTGAGTCTCTGTTGAAAGAAGCCTCAGCTAAATCTAGGATGTGTGACTGACTGACTGTCTCGTGATGTATATAAGGAGAAGCAATTTCGTGGGCTGTTAAGACGGAAAAGGAGACTTGAAATCCAGATTTTTGGTTTGTTTGAAATCCCCTCATGAGCAGAGGCTAAGTCAAAATAATAACCCCCTCTATGAGAGGGTCTTGGGACTTCCTGTGCCTGCTACTACAAGGAACTCTGGTCCCATCTCTGCCCTCCCCCCCACATACTTTGTCATAGTTGGGAGTTCTCACACACTGTTCTTTAATCACAGCACAGTGTTAACATGCTTTTCTGGTTTTGAGCAGATTGTTGTTTTATTTGGAAGTCAGACGACTTAGGAATGTTAAAAATGTTCACATTTTTTAGAGGCCCCATCTTTCTCACGCACCAGTGACTTCAGTGTTGACGATGGCTAAAATGGCACACACAAACACACACACACGCGCACACACACATTTGTTTATTTAAATACAAATAAATATATTCTATATATAGTATGTAGATGCTTTATGTATTCAGGCTGTGATTGGCAACCAAACTGTAAATGAAATGTTGACTTAGTTGTAGGCATGTTGCTATGGTAACACACACTATGGTACAACAAAGAAATGACTATGAGAACAAAAGAACACAGTTACTCATCACTTTAGGTCGAAATATTAGTCACAAATAATATTTGTGAAAAAGAATGAGACACTGACTGGTGAAGACGTAGCTTCAAACAATAGTGTGTCTGTGTCTGTGTTTGTGTGTGTGTGTATGTCTGTGTGTGAGTGTGTGTGGTTGCCCTCTAAAATGGGCTACAAGCCAGCAACCTTCAGCCTTAATATAATGTGAACAGGTGAGTTCTACAAAAATTCACCCTCAGTACAGTTGTCATGAACGGGGAAATTAGCTATAGAGACCAAAACTGTTTTTTGTACCAGGCTGTAAACATGTTTATTTCTGCTGTGAAGTTGGACATTTGGACATGGGGACTTATGGAGACTGACTCACTTCTGGAGCCAGCCTCAAGTGGACGACAAGAGGAACTGCAGTTTTCTTGTTTGCCTAATTTCTCAGCCTTGGAGATAGCTGCATGGTATCCATGTCCAATGTATCATTTCTTTTGTTACACTTTTGGTATGATTTGTTTGGTTCCTTATTATAATCTTTGGGAAGTAGCAGTTTCTCTATTTGCTGTTGCACAGTGGTGAGTTATGTTGGCGAGGACGTTTCTTCCAAACTACCCAGTCGATAGTGTCCTTAAATGCAACTAACAGCTCTTAATCTTTCCAATGCAGGTTTGTCAGAGGAGAATAAAGTCCAAACACCAGCTTTCACTGATGCAGTACGACTCTACCGCCAAGCTAAAGGGAACTATGGCACCTGGGAGATGATGTGTGGTGTACCATCACAGGTAAGCATGACAATAATAACATCTATCATGTTGTCTCTGTCCTGGGGTCAGCCTTATCCAGTTGGAATGACGTCATTCATATCACTGATTAAAATATGCATGCTTGGTTTCATATTGCAGAAATCTGATTCCCGATATGCCTAATGCAAACTTTGGTAGTAAGTCATATCAGTCATATCAGCACATGTAAACACATTCCTTCTTTCACCTTCATCTAAACATGCTGAGACTATTCACTGCCAAGTGTTTCCACTTAAGACCCACCCATGCTTTCTGTGCCCTGAGGCCTGACTTAAAGGCTGACATACCGTCTTGTAGGCGTGGTCAGGTTTCTATACCTCCAGCACTGAACAGGTTTTACTAGATGCTGCGAATCCTCCAAAGACATCACATCATTCATGAAATGTCTGATTCTGCAATTAATGGATGAAGTCTGCTGTGTTTTTATTTTATTTATTTTTTATTTATATTTCATTTGTTTTTATTTTCAGTTGTAAATTCCATCAGAAGATGGCAAAAGGTTAAAATATTTTTAACTTTGCTGTTACGGGTGACAATATTATCTGCCTGCCTCACCTAATTTTGTGGTGCTCTAATCCTTTAAAATGATGATCTGGTCTGAGTCCATGTGAACTAGTTAAAATGTAGCTAGCTGTGTTCTTTAGATTCTTAAGTCACCACGCCGGCTCCTTCTCAGCATATAATTAAATATGAGGCAATGCTGCTTGTTTTTAAACCAATACAAGGGGTGGGACCACATACAATTCAGACATGTTTGAAAAAACACTGCTGCCAGACCCTTTAGTTCAAGTGGGTGTGGGCTGCTAATGCTAATAGTCTAATCTCTGAAGCAGACTCCCTGTCTATCTTTAAAAGTGTGTATGTGTCTTGTTTTCCTTGCAGATCCTGTCTAACCTGGTGATGGAGGGCCTCCTCCCTGAGCTCAGAGACCTCATCTCCCCCCGCCTCAAAGGCAAGCTATACGAGAGGCAAAGGAACTGGATGCTGGTAAGAAACCACTCCACAAACACTCAAATAAAAAAACTCAAATCAAACCCTTAGTGATGCTTTAAATTTGAAATATCTTAATAAAGTTTATTCCAAAATAAAACATAATCATAATAATAATAATCCTTAAATTAAATTTCCCATTGAGTTTCTGAAAGCATCAGAAATACTTCCATGCATACTTGTGTGCAGTCATATCAGAAGTTCAGCTTTATGCTTTTAATCAAATACTCGAGTCGTTATTGTTTCAGACTTTGCTGCGAGAGTGTGATGAGGCTAGTATGTCCAAGCATGGCTCACTTCAACTAAGCAACCGAAAATAACTATTTTATTAAATGTATTCATTTATTTCTATATTTTATCTGTGTGTGTGTGTGTGTGTGTGTGTGTGTGTGTGTAGATAAGTGATGCTGTGTACAGCCTGGTGCAGGGGCAGTGCCAGGGCCAGTATGAGGTGGCATTGCAGAAGTGTGAGGCGGCCCGCTCCTCCCTAGAGGCCTCCATAAGAACAGACATGGACCAGATCATCACCTCCAAGGAGCATGTCACCAACAAGATCAGAGGTTAGCGAGAGAGTGGTGTGATTATCTACTGAAATACCTTCAGAGACAAATCTGCCACCTTTATTCAGTGATCCCTGAATCATCAAATTGTTCTCCACTGCTAAATTAAAGTCTCACTTTAGTCACAATAAGGAAATGTAATGAATACATACAGAGCAGGAGTTTAATACACTTACCTGCCTCCATCTTCCCTCTTATGTTCATTCCCCCAACAGCGGTGGTTCTCCATAAGGCTGAGAAGCTGCTGAAGGTGAGCATCCAGCCGTACATCAGCTCCATCCTGGACGCCCTGATGGAGCCCACCAGCCGAGGCTTCTCTGAGGTCCGTGATGTGTTTTTCAGGGAGCTGGTGGACATGAGCAAGAACATCCTAAATGACGGCACCAAGGAGACCGTGGCACAGGTGAGGTGGTAGAGGTTAAGGATGTGTGTGTGAAATCAAAAGCATTCATTAGTCCAGTTTTGTCTGTGAAACAGAAGTATAACATGTACACATAACCTTGTCTTCCTCCTCAGCACATGGAAAAGATCTCCATGCTGGCTTTCCATCCTGTGAAGATGCAGAGCTGCTATGAGAAAGTTGAACAGCTGGTTCTAGAGGGTCTGCAGCAGAGGTTTGATGTCTCCAGCCCCTCTGTGTTTGTCCAGAGGGCCCAGATCCTAATGAGAGAGGTGACACCCAAAACACAATCTTTGCTGCATCTGCCTTCTGTCTCTATCTACTATCCAACAATAAAGTGAAATGGCAAGGTTGACCTTCACACATGCTAGATCATAAACCTGCCAGAATTTAGCATGAAATATTTGAGTAAAATTTCTCATTTTCATGCAAGATTGATAGAAAATTAAATGGGCCACATGTTCCAAAATATAGGGGGCAGCATTTCACCTTCACCAACAGTCATACCAAGTTGTTAGAATCTGGATCAGATTTCTGCTTATTCGCAGTAACCATTAATTAAAGATATGCAGTAATAAGTTCATCATGATGGCGATTTGTAACAGACTGAATTCATAATTTCTCTTTTCTGTCTGCAAGACTACAAGCAAACAACTTGTGCTAAACAGCTGACTTGTGGCCCAATCTTACATATTATATCCCATTTAAAGGTTTTGACTGGGACAATCAATAGTCACTAAAGGGAACAAGCTTTGTTGAACACAACTCTGAAAATATTATAAGAAAACTGAAATGAACCTGTTATACTCATTGATTTCTGTCCCATATGATATTTTCATTCAGAATCTCTCAGCAGCCATCTGTCAGACTATGTGTGGATAGAATGTCTGCTAAGCCTTTCCAATAACACAAAACAAGTATTGAGTTTGATTTAGCAAAAATTCTGTATGTCGGAAGACGCCTAGTAGTAGTAGTAGTAGTAGTAGTAGCAGCAGCAGCCCAGAGCATTTAAATAATTACGTTAATCTCCCATGTGTCCAAACTTGCACAAAAACTCCCTGTCAGGGAACAGATCCAAGAGGCAGGCATTCTGGCATTCAACCCCGCTCATTGAGAAATCATCAATCATGATCTCCTCAGTGGGGCCCAGGGCCAGTTGCGGGGGGGGGGGTCTACACTTTACCTCAAGGTCATTCAGAGTTCAAGTACTGTTTTAGAAACTACACACACTCAAGCTGTGAAGCCTTTCCTCAAGTCCCACACTAGAAAACTAAGATAAATCTAAGTCCGTAAAAAATGTTACTCCAGACTCCATTTAGCAGCTTTTGATTGTATCACATGATCTTGCCCACTTCCCAGTTGTCATGGTGTTGGTATTATATTGTAGATGTTGAAATTTCCATTTCCTGAACATTTTATACACAAAGCCCTTGATGTTTAGGACTTCAACATGGGCAACATGGCAACGTTGGCAAGATCAACAACAAACTTTCACTCTCAACTTCAGTTCAACTTCACTTTTACAAATTGCCTAAGATGCCCTGTTTAAGGTTTAAGTACTGCACATTTATGAGTACAAAATCCATGATATGAATTTTTAGCTTCTTTAAATCAGCGCTGGGTTTCACCAGCTGTGTGTAACTTCTCTCTTGAGTTGGTGTGTAAAGTCGACACTATAGGCTGAGTAACTTTAGTAAGTTTGTACTAAATCAGCTACTGAAACTGTTGGCACAATGGTATTTGTTGTAGACATCACATGGTCTGTAGCACACCGTAGTAATTTAGATCAATACTAAAATATCATATCAATAAATTAGGTCTCTACTGCATTACTGTGTTTCACCTCCTTTACTGAAAAGACATTATTTTATTTATAGTCATTTTCAGGTTACGGAACAGTGAACTCTTAACAACAAATCAACCCTGCCCACCCACCCCTCACAAGGCCAAAGAAAAGAAAGTGAAATAAATAAATAAATAAAAAGTAGAACAATAATGCATATGTAGATGCACACTCACATTTATAGATGTACTTATACCCTAAAAACAAAGAAACAAACAAACAAATACACTTGCATGTTGCTACATATGCACACTCATAAATATGTGGATGTGCCCATACCCACGTATGTTCACACTTGTACTTACATAATCCACATATACACATATATTAAATATAAGCGTATGCCCTTATATACCTTTTAACTATACACACTCTGACATTTTTTGATTTACCTACCTCCCCTCACTCTTGTAATTTTCCTTAGAGTTATGTTGTAACTTATCTCTGTGGTGCAACTGCTTTTATTTTTAATAATGCATGGATCACAAGTTAGCCTAGATATAATGTAAATTATTACTGAGTCTGAACCTACACACAGCTTGTGCAACAGGCCCCAGGATCTTAACAGAGAGCACATAAAGGCAGCAGCAGATGACTGGTTGAGCAGTGAGTGGATCACTGGGGGTAATGAGCTCAATATTTGAGTTTTGCAGTCGCAGAGAATCATTTAGTTATCGAATTATCAAAAACTTGATGCTGCACATGCTGTGTTCGTTTGTTGTCCTTGTGTGAACTCAACTAGCTCAAGAACAGTAGAACTGTAGAAAGGTGAGCGCCCTCTAATGGTGGTCCTCAGAACAGTGCATGAAGAGGATGTTTGAATAGTGCATATTGTATAAGAAGAAAAGAGAAGATATACTTTATACAGGCACATCATGGAACAGACAGCAGGACTGTGGGCCATGCATTATTATATTTAAAATTTTGAATGGATGTTACAGTTAGTGTCCAGTAATATGTTGCAGAGTTCGAGCTACAAACAATATTGCTTGTTTCTATACAAATGTTTCTATAAATTATATAATAATAATATATTAATATGTTTGTGTCTTTGATTGTCTAGCAAATGGACGATGCAGTGTATACGTTTGAGCAGATCCTTCACCAGAGTCTGGAGTCTCAGGGTACAGAGGAGCTCTGCAAGACCATCCAGCGCTGCCAGGACAGAGTCATTAAGGTAAATGTTTGAAAAATAATCCATAAAGAAACAAAGTCTCCTCTATCAATGTGCAAGAAAAGATAATGCAGTACTATCTAAATACAGTTAACTAAATACTGGTAATTTAGTTAAGTGGTTCCCAACCTAGCTCTCTTAAAAGGTCATGAAATACATCTGAGGGGTGGTGAGATGATTAATGGGACAGGAAGGAAGCTCCCTTTTTTATGAGCTCATCTATGTTTAAATAGTGTTTTGCTCTGAAATGTCGAGGAGTAGAAGTCAAAATTAAATGTAAATGTACCAGTACCAGATGTACTTATTTACTTTCCAGCAGTGGTGATGAATCTTGTTCTGGTGAAAGGAAGCTGTTCACTGATGGCAAATGTACTGCTTCTTTTTTTGTTGTTGTTTTTTAGAAATTTGATTATGACAGCAGCACAGTGAGGAAGCGTTTCTTCCGTGAGGCTCTCCTCCAGATCTTCATCCCCTACATGCTGAAGCAGCTCAGCCCTTCCTGTGCCTCGGTGAGTCTCATTCTCTCATTATGAAACCAGAAGGATTAACAGACATATATGCATTTGTTTGTGTTCCATCATTGAAAGTCATGGGGAAAATATCCAGCATGTGTTGGCAATGATGTGTTAGAGTCTATAAGACTCACTAATAGATGAACGACTCCATGTGTGAGACTCGTCACATCCTGAAAGGATGATGTTTGTGAATTAACATGACGAAAAGTTCTGACTGTTGTTTTGAACTCTTAGGAGCTGCCGCGCTTCCAGGAGCTGATCTTTGAGGACTTTTCCCGTTTCATCCTGGTGGAGAACATCTTTGAGGAGGTGGTGCTGCACTCTGTCATGAAGGACATCATGATGGGTCAGTCTGTTTCTACACTCATGTATCACTGTGTCATTGTAGAGTGGATCGGGATGCTGCTTTACTGGGCTCTGTGGTTAGCCTGACGTCAGACAGAAACTAAACTAAACTCACATTTCTGTCTGACATTGCCTGCACCCTAAGCTGTGGTGGTGGGGATTTGGTTTTCTCTAACCAATCACTATATGGTTAAGGTCCAACTAGAGATTAGAGATGCTAGAGACCATTTGATATGTGAGGTGCTGTGTGTTCACATCGTGCTGCTCTGCAATATCCAGACAACAATCTTCATTTGTTTAGCTATTCCTGTTATAGCTCACTGTGTGACTGGCTTAGCTGCTTCAAAGCTATGAAGCCATAGACTGTATAAAACATGGACGTAGTATTCATGAATGGGGAACTTAGCTATAGAGACCATGGGGACTTATGGAGACTGACTCACTTCTGTAGCCAGCCTCAATTGGACGTTTGAGGAACTGCAGTTTTTGGTTGATCTCAAAATAATGATATTGACAAAATAATAAACTTGTTATCCAGCTGCTGTTGACATCTTTAAGACTGGTATCCATTTCATTCAACCACATTTGAACCTCTTCTCTCTGTCTGTAGCTGTGAAGGAGGCGGCGGTCCAGAGGAGACACAACCTGTACCGGGACAGCATCGTCCTCAGCAACAGCGACCCCAGCCTGCACCTACTGGGAGAAAACCCCTCCATCGACTGGGCCAGGGAGTACGGAGGAGACCAGGAGGAGGCGGACTCTACAGGGGAGGATGTTGCGGGTACAGGCGAGGATGCTGAGGGTGACGCTGAGGTTCAAGGTGAGGAATCTCATAAGAGGAGGAGGATGAAGCAGGTAGTGTCCATGATCCAAGTGGAAGGCTCCCCAGTCCAGCCCGAGTCATGTGTAGAAGTGCCTGGCATCAACGATATTCCAGAGGGGGAGGAGGAGGAGGAGGAAGAGAAGGACGAGGAGGACGAGGAGAAGGAGGAGGAAAAGGGTGGAGATGAGGAGGAGAGCTCAGATGGTAAAGCTTCTTCTGACCAGAATGAAACTGCAAGTCCTAAAGCTTCAGAAAACACTCCAGACATGTCAGATAGTTCCATCTCAAAGGAGGAGGAAGAGAAGGAGGAGAAGGAGGAGGAAAAGGGTGGAGATGAGGAGGAGAGCTCAGCTGGTAAAGCTTCTTCTGACCAGAATGAAACTGCAAGTCCCAAAGCTTCAGAGAAGACTCCAGACCAGTCAGATGGTTACATCTCAAAGGAGGAGGAAGCTAAACCAGTCAAGCAGGGTAAAGAAGTCCCACTGAAGGTTGAAACTGCCACAGAAAGTGCTTCAGCCATAGAGGAGAGTGTTGAGGGAGAGGATAGCAAGCCAATGGTGGAGGAACAAGCACCCTCCATCCAGATGTCAGAGGAGGCGTTACCACCACCACCTCCTTCTGAGGAAATCCCATCTGAGGCTACAGATCCAGAGAACCCCCCAGAGGTGACATCTGACTTCCCCCCACCTCCACACGATGACAGCGGCTTCCAGTCTCCCAGCAGCGAAGGGACGGAGGTAGAGGAGGAGGAGGAGAAGGTGGCCCCACAGCCGGCAGAAGAGCACTCTAAGGAGAGTGTTGGCACAGCACCAGAATCCGAGACCAAAAGCAGCGACTCTGAGACCAGAGAGCAGTGATGAAATGATTTGTTTTACCATAACTGAATCCGGCCCTGCCTTCATGCTGTTTTTTACCACATCAGTTTTCAGTCTCCGCACCACGTAGTAATCACTCAGCAGGTTATTTTCACCGAGCAGGGCTCAGGTGCTGTTATCATTTTTTTTAAATATGTTTTTTCTGTATGATTTTCCCTTTCCATCTGACAGACATACACATGGGAACATATGTTCCGATATACTTTCTCTTCACCTGGTGTAAATGTGAGCACAGTGGACAACCTTGAGTTCATAATGGTGTGTTTAGAACATGTGACAAGTTGCAGGAACACCCCAATAGAGGTGCCTTTGGTGAAATCCATGTAAACTGATTTAACTCTCAAGTCTCTCTCATTTATCTACTGCGTGGCCTTCAATTTGATTTATTTAGAACTTTTGTGAGTGCAAATACAATTTGTGCCGTTAGAAACTCATTTATTGGTGGTTATTCAACCTAACTGGTCAACAGAAAATAACTTAATGAATGTGGAATCATCTTTTTTTTTTCTGTCTGAAACTTATAATTCATTATTTGTCTCAATGCTTACACTGATGTCTGAAAGACTTGACGATTTCTTTTTGTTGGTGGGAATAACACTATTTTATATGAGTTCATCCCTTTAATAAAGACGCCTTGTGTATAATATGTATAAATATGTGTATGGACCAGTGAACCAGCACACTGTCATTTTACATAATTTTATATCACTTCATCAGTGCCTCAGCTGATCTCTCCACCCCTTTTTATTTATTATTTTGCACCCCCTTTTTTCTTCTTGACCAACTTTTAGATTTCTTTTACCCTTGTGAAATGTTATTGATAATAAATCATTATTGATTAATTATTATCAGTCTGTCTTTATGGTGTTTTTGGTTAACACTCAGGATTGTAGGCATATGACTGTTTTCTCTTATGAATTCCATTTTGCACATTGTCACACACAGACGCATATCGTTGATTCACAGGACCTCCAGGTTTAGAAGTCAGTGTAGAGTTGCACACGGCGAGATTGTTGTGAGAATCAAGTTTTATCTTTGAACTAAAATCTTACCTGGAAACTGACTGAAGAGAACGTCACTTAGCAACTGAATTTGATTGAATTTTTAGGTATTTCTGGCTTTGCTCACAAAATATTTAGGCTTTTCAACCCTAGAAATACTAACAATAATGGCTGCATTCCATTTTGCTGTACCAGTGCAGGGGTTATGGTGTGTTTAGCATTCTGGTTTCTGATTACAAAATGTCTCCCATAATTCTATTAAATTGAATAAATATAACTTTTGCTTAGGAACCCAGTTAATAAGTCTGACACTGAAACTTTTAATAATATGTGGATTAATTGACTAAAGAAATGCTTAATTGTTTCCATTTGTTATAACATTATAGTTTGACTCATAGATAAACTATAGTGATGCTAAATTATGTTTTGGAAGGATGCTTCTCAGAGAAGCCCGTATGTCATTTTGGTATTAACTTTTACTGATGTCCACTGGGAAACAAAAGTATGTTTTATATATAGATTTCATAACATAGACCCTGGTCAATAAAGCTGTCAAAGGTAAACTGTCAAAGGTAAACTCTCATTAACTATGCTGCATATGATACCATAGTTGCCTCCTGAGTTCAACTCTTCAGTCATTACAATTTGCCTCTCCAGGAGAAGAGCTGTCCCACCCTCTGCAGATGATCACAGGCAACAACTATGCCAGAGGACATCACACCTTTCACAAGAGATCACTGACCCGGTGCTGGACAGAAACCCCAAAGTGCTGGGTTAATGTGTAATTGATAAAAGATGGCAAAAGATATGATATGCTGAGCTAAACTCTAAAGTTTATTTGGAAGGTCTGGGCTGGTTTTCACCTCCCTGCACCTCCAAGAAGCTCAAGTTCTCCATCTACCCATCTCCACAGCTGTCCACAGCTGTAGTATGGCCTAATTCCACCCTGACCATCCACACACCATCTATGATATCTGTGGAGGGGTTGAACAGTTTGACTAGTCAGACTGTCTTCCATCTCTGTCTCCCATTGTGGAGTCCAGATCAGCTTGTCTCATATATATCTCACATCTACCCTGTATAATGTATGCAGTTCACCTTTGTGCCACCAGAGAGCACCAAACTATTATCCACGAGAAGAAAGACATTTACCTTGAAAGAGATTCCATTGGTGTGCTTCCATGGTCAGTTCACCCAAATTACAAAAAGAAATAAATAAAGTGACTTTACTAGTAGTATTTAGTCATGTGATTTGTCTAGGTTTTGAGATAGCTGACTCTGAGCTTTCTGAGTTTGTTTTTGTGCTCTTGTTCACTGGTAGGCTATGTGGTTGAGGGGATGGAGGGAGAGTTTTCTGAGGTTACAGAGGACCTGCATCATACAACTTTGTAAAATGATCTGTGCATTCAGCAGAAAACAACAACTGAATTGTGCCAGTTTGACAATTAAATACAAATATAACGACTGTTGTCATCAATGTCTGGTCAGTGTATGTAGAATACAACCAGGTAACTATTATCCTGCCTGTCCTGCCTCCCTGACCCAACATTTCTAACTGAACTGGCTTTGTAGTTTCTTACTTATGTGTGAAAAGAGCAAAGCTAACACATACACTGTTCCAGTGTATGAGGAGGACGCCATCCTTTAATAAAGAGGTTCAATAATGGGGGTGGTATGTGTGTAACAGAGATTCAGAATTGTGATAAATGTTAGACTGCCGATGTATTATAAAAATAAAAAAAAAATGTCATCAATGTGTGTTTGGTACAGGCTACTGACAGGAAAACTGGACCAATGTCAGATTCAAATGTATGGCCTTGGATTCGCAGACCCCGAGATGGAGCTGCAGGAAAATCACACAGACTAAGTAGCAACATCCAAGGCTGTGAAGTAAAGCCAACACAGGAAGTACCAAAAACTGCAGTTCCTCGAACGTCCACTTGAGGCTGGCTCCAAAACGTGTCAGTCCTCATAGGCCCCCATGTTAAAATGTCCAACTTCACAGATCAGGTCATTGGAACATTTGAACAAATTATATTGAGGCTTTAAGTTATAATTAAGAGTGTGGCAGGCCTCGCTGGAGGCGGTGGATGCAGGACTGCCAAGATGGTGATAGCCGGAGCCACCACACTCTGGGTGGCGTCACAGATACTGCGTCCATGTTTGACACTGTCTATGGTGGACTGTGGATGGAGGTGTGACGCATTAGGGCAGCAGAACAGGCGGTCTGCTGCATGGAGGAAGACACTCTACAGACGGAATTAGACTTCACTACGTGGCGTTGAGTGTTTTTCAAACGTGGGTGTCTTATCTTTAGCAGCACCTGAAGGCAGCACGGAGGGGGCGCAGCGCGCTGACGTCACAGGACTGACTGTACGTGCCTCTGCTTCAGCTCAGAAGAAGTCACCACGCTCAGTCAGCCAGTTATCACCGTGCATCCATGTTGCATGTCCGCGGAGGAGAGCAGACACCCTGCGGCAAATCCCACAGGAGGCTCCGGGTGCTCGCTGCTGCTGCCCGCGTCGTCTCCTGAACTCTTCGTGCTTTCCTCATTCTTCTCCTTGTTTATTTCGCCTTTCTGAGTGTCCTCTCCTCACTGAGCACCGGGGGATGGGGGAATGATCATCACCGACTCCCCTCCGCCGCCTTCTCTTCCTCCTCCTGCTCTTCCTTCAGTCGGTCTCCGTGTCCCCCGTCAGTCGTCGGAGCTCTGGCCAGGATGCGGGCCCCGCTGCTCGGCCAGGTTGCGGTGTTTGCGGCCCTGTTGGCGCTGAGCACCTGCTTGACAGGTAAGGAGCTGCTGCTGCTGTCTGCTGTCATTCATGCACAGGCTGCAGAGGGCCAACAGGACTGTGCACGGCTCCGCTCCTCATCAGATGATATACATATGATGTCCTGCAGCTGTAGTGTCGCTGCAGGGACTTGCAGTGTCTGTGGTCCTCAGTCAGAAGTAAATAGTGACAGCATACTCATTCATCCTCTGTGATGGGATAAATTTCTGTATATTTCCATATTCCCAGAGAGACCTTCACTACCTACGGTACTGTTTGAGTCACTGCTGTGTGATGAGCAGTGTTTGTTTGTGTTGAACATGTGTAGGAGACAATGCATCCTCAGTCAACAGGAACTGATGGACAGATCAGCACTGTGAAGATGTCACTGTGTTTTTTCTCTCATATCTGAGATCTGTTGTTACTGTCAGGGTCAGTCCTGTCTGATTTGATAATCAGTGTATTATAAATGATCAACTTAACATCACTCTCTGGTTATATAAAAATGTTTTATATAAGAGTAAGCTGAATATCTTTGGGTTTCAAGTTGTTGGTCAGGGAAAAAACAAGTCTATACAATCAGAAAAGAATGAAAAGAAAATCATATTTATCAACAGGTCGCCTGATCAATGAATTGTTTCATTCATCATCCTTTCTTCACTGAATGTGAAAGTTTCAGCACATAGACAGCTTACCCTGATGAAGACCTACAGTAATATCTCACTTCTGGTTAATATATTCTGTCTTAATATCACTGTTAAAGTCAGTTGTTAAGAAATCGACAAATATTCTGGTGATTTTGAAATAAGTTGTTTCAGACATCCCTTCAGCCTGAAGCTGCAGTGTTTGTATGTGTGTGTCTGTGTGTCGGTGTCTTTGAGCTGTGCTGGTTTCAGGCTTGTGTGCGGCTGCGTCTGGCTGAGAGACGGCATGAAACAGAAATAACATTAGGCCGTGAGGTGGGAAATGGATGATTCAGTGGCAGAGAAATGGATGGAACATGATGTTTTAAGGGCTTGTCGGTCGAAATGCCGGTGTCATAGCTTCGGTTATCGTAGCAGAGGTGTTAGTTGTGGCCTGGTTGTCCTCAGAAACACGTTCCAGCTGTCAGAGATGAAGAGGTCTGTGTGGAAGTGGTTTGGACATCTCCACAGCGTCACAGTGCAGATTAAGACAAGACGGGAAACACGACAAACCTTTTCCATCACCTGAAAAAGTCGAGATCAAGCAGAGAGAGACAGAGGTGGAGCAAGATCCTTCTGTAGGTAGATCAGGTGAAATTAAAAATGTATTTTAAAAAAATACTGATTTGATTCCCCCATTACAACCCCACCCAGCAAAGGACAAAACAAATTAATAAATAAAGAATAATGAAGTCTAAATATGAAACATAAATAAAGACATTTGAACAAATGAACGGCTCAGACTGAAATCGTCTGATGAAATTGGTGTGTTACATAAAATATCAACACTGTAAATAAATATCAGTATGCAGAAAATAATCATGTTCGCTCCACAACAAAGTGAGCGTACAGGACTCTCCACAAACAGCATTTAAACCATCATGTGACACTTCTGTATGACCCTCCACTCCAAATGAGCATAATTACCTTTGTTAATGTGTGGTGACACATCCTGATTATTAGCTGATGGGAAGAGTCTGAAATATCATGTGTTACACATCTGCATCAAGGGAAGCAACACGAAGAAAGAAACTACACTGCACCAATTGAATTTTAGTTTTATTAGACAACTGAAGATAAGAAAACAGAGCAAACAGTGCTGCTGGCTGAGAGAGAGAGTGAAGGAGGTGGAGCCTGCTGTATGTAGATCGGGGGCCGCTGATTGGACAGGAGGAGCTGGTTGATTAGACACTACATAGGTCATAACAAATGTCCCTGCACACACAGTAATCCCACGTCAACAAGGCCAGGACTCCATTAAATGTAATGAAATAACACCTAATGCAAAGAGAAACAGCACAGAACATACTGATGAATAAAGAAATGTCATAATTAGATCATAAAAACAACACATAATAATAGCTCCACTGACCAACAGGACCTCAGCTCTCTCTGGGTCTTGAACATTAGTCAGAGCAATGAGCTTAGTTCAAATTCAGTTAAACAGGCTCTGTGAGGTGGAGGTCTGGGCCTCTGGCTTGGCTGCGCTCCCTGATGAGCTGAAACCACGCGTCCACTCGGCTATTAAACCACGTAACCTGATTAAGGCCTGTGTTGTGTGAAGATGGCCGCTGATGCTGATGCTGCTGCAGACTCAGCCTGCCGCGTGCTCTGACCTGCAGCTCTGCTTTGGTTCACAAACAGCCTTTTCACAGGAAAAAGATCCAAATAAATACAAATATTCATGTTTTGAAGTGAAAATAACTCTAACAGTGTGATTTTGTGTTAGTATGAACTGGCGTTATTGGACACTTGGCAGAATCACCTGATTTTAGCTTTCAAAGCAGCAGTAAAGGTTTTAGAACAGCACATTTGGAAAAGCTCTTCTGCTTCATTAGCCTCACTGGCTGCAAGTCTCTGTGGTAATATCTGCCTGGCTGTCACAAGCAGGTTTTCATTTGTGGTTTTGAGTGAAATATCAGCATTACATGAAACTTTGTGGATGGATTTGAGTCTGCACAGGTTAACAAGCTTTTAAGGACTAAATCTCCTTTGCCTTTGTCTTATTTTGCTGAAATACAATAATGTCCAGGTGTTTTTTTAGAACGCCAGCTTGCACCAGTCTTTACCTCCGTGCCCCCACAGTCACTGTGGAGTGGTGCGCCTCAGTTTGAATGCATAAAGGCTGGAAGCAAAGGAATGCAGCTGGCCTGGCGCTTACACCTCTAGAGCTTCCTGAATACCAAGATGTATCTTGTTTGTTTCATTTGTACACAAAGAGAAATGTATAGTGGAACTGGAGCTACTGTGTGCTTTAGCATCCCACAGCCACTCTTTGAGGGGGCGGGGGGTGTATTAGCCATACTGAAGCATTCCTTTAATGAAACAGGAGGTTCTCATACAGTTAAGTGCCTTGGCAGTGGATCAGCATTAACTGTCTCTCTCACTTTGCACGTGTGGCACCTATTAGCGGTGATCCTCTCTTACCCCGTGAGATCACCTATAAACCTCTGACCGACAACAACCCCCCATACAGCTCTGAACTCAGGCCAGGCTGTCCGTCTGTTTGTCCTTCTGGCAGGGAGAGCACAAGAAGCATGCCCTCAATCCACCGAGCTCCTCCCTGGAGACTGCTGCTGCAGTGGTAAATGTCATGATGCTGATGTCCATATGTTCAAAAAAAGCCATGAGTCAGTTTCTCTGTCAGCTGGTGCACATGTTACACGTTGCAGTGGGGTCATTCTGTGAATGAGTGTGCATGAATGAATGAACCTGTGTCTCATTTGCTCTTGGGAGCAGTTAGCTCGGTTCAGATGTGTCTGATATGTAACACGGGGCCTCTCATGGCCTTCCTTGGCCTGTAGTTTTCTGGGTTTTTTTTTTTAAATAGCTATATTTTTTTTTAACTTAACATGCTCGTCGTGGCTCAGGTAGCAGAACAGGAAATCTTAAAAATTATTTGAAATGTCCTTCAACACAAGGAGACTGAACATCAAATTGCTCCTGATGAGTTGGCAAGCGCCTTGCATGTGTTTGTGCCTTGATACAACATATCATTTGAAAATATTTGTTCAGTTTTCATGTTGAATCATTTTGATATAATTAAAAACAATTTGTGCATATATAATAATAATAATAATAATAATAATAATAATAATAATAATAATAATGAACTCAATGTGATTCCACTACACAGTAGTGTAGTAGTAACCAGGTTTATGCATTCAATATTAATAAAGCCAATTTGTTTGCCCAAACCCAACAGTGGAAAAATATATATACAGGTTAAAATAATACTGAGTCTGTTTTTTCTAGAAGCTATTTAGATGTAAAAAAAAGTGTTACATATATAAATATTCAAACTTTTTTAATATGGACACACTCCACATCGTTACACGGGTTAGATAGAACGGGTTTTCCTGCACCACGTTCTTGGGTATGCTTATTTTCATTACCTGGCTATAAAACAAGTGTCCCCACCTAACAGGCAGGTGCCATGTTGGCACAGAGATAAAAAAAGTACCAGCTCTCTCTTCCTCTTTGCATGAGGTCGCCCTACATGCACTGTGTGAATGACTCATAATAACTCATAACACAAGTTATTTTCACACTGATTTAAAAAAACAGTGTGATAGTATTTATAGTACCTTTTGTGTCTCATCTGTACCAAAAGAATTGCAGTTTTACGATATGCATTGATTGCACACTGATTGGTCTGCAGACATGTCAGTGATCAGGGCCTCATACACACTCCACCTGCACTCTGTAGGCTCTTTATGATAGCCTCAGCAGTGTCAGTGTCAGGGCTGTGAGGGCTGAGAGAACACACACAGCATCAGAGCTTCCCAGCCGCCTGACATTTTCATCTCAGTGAACGTCACAGCTGAGCGATGGGAGCCAGCCGCTGCATTCACCGTCTGCTGAATTTCACTTCACCTCACCACAGCAGAGAAATGGAACACACTTTAGATGATACATTTGTATTCAGACGACCACTGCAACAACACCAGTGTAAGATTAGACATTGTATTGCTTAAGCAGGTTCTGTAGGCAGCAGCATACTGTAACAATGATGATTCATTAAAATAGACCTTCAGTGATCTGTTATTTAAAAGATGGACTGGCCTAAAATCTTTTAATGATTATTGATCAAAGTCCTCTGACAGATGACGTTTCTATTTTTACTCTGAGCCATTTATTTTAAGATCACCTCCCCAGACTCGACGCCACAGATGAATGGAGCTATTCCATTTCACAGGATGTGACCCGGGAGTAGAAAGCAGGATTATAATGCCTCTCTGACTCCTTCAGACCTAAGGTGTAAAGCAGAGGTATCTTCTTCAGGTGATACTGACCCTTTTCAACAAGAGTCTTTCTGTCAGTGTGTCGCTCAGGTTCATTTATTGTGAAGTTATTGAATGTCACCTGGATGTCGCCTCATTCCTGATTTCTAAACTCTCTCATTGATTTAGGTCTGAGGTGATGTGTCAAACTGATTGAAAGACAACCAAGCCAGTCTGAATTTGGGAACTATGAAATTGACACAGCGGTTTACACAGTGAAATAAAAAGTTTACTGGGAAACTGTACAGCAGCAAATGCAAAATAATCTGAATGTGTTTGGTCATTTGTTCTTATAACAGCAATGATGCATGATGGGTACTAACAGCATGATGGGTACACCCTAATGTTGAATATATGAAGACTGATAAACAAGACATAAAACATAGAGCTACTTTCCCCAAATATGTTCAAAACAGTTTTATCCTCTTTTAATTTAAATAAAAGCCATCAGGTTTCTCCCTCGAGCTATATCAAAGCTGCTTAGATTGTGTATTTCAATATTAATCACAAACAAACTAGCCAGGTTAAGGTGGATTGGTATTTACTCTGGTTAGAAGAGTACAGTACACATTAGACTGTAAAAATACAAATTCTTGGGTTTGATTCCAGCGTGCAGCCCTTTGCTGAAGTTAAAAACAAGCTGGTTACACAACATCTGTAGAGTTGCATTATAATTCTCCGTAACTACTACAACATACTACAACATACCATCCATCCATCAGTCCATCCAGAGACAAATTCACCATTCACCCTCACATTCACCAGTCACCAATGAACCTGTTAAGGTTCATGTGTTTGGACTGTGGGAGGAAGTCGGTGTACCCAGAGAGAACGCACACAGACACAGGGAGAACATGCAAACTCCACACAGAAAGGTCTGAACCAGGAACCTTCTTGCTGTGAGGTGACAGTGCTAACCACTTTACCCAACACACCTTCATATTATGCATTTGTTGAATTGTAAACACAAACTTACTAAACATATTGATTGGTGCAACTTTACTGTAGAAAGAAACCCTTGAACAAATGTTCACGTGAAGATGTGTTTAAATTAAAGTTTAGACTGAGGTGTCATTCCAGTATTCGGCTTTCATGCAGCATTAGACAGTGATGCTCATCTGATCCAGCAGGACTCAAATCTGAGTGGATCTGGACTATGTGCAGCATAGCCTAAAAAGCCTGTGTCTGCCAAACCCTACCCAGAACCTTTAAGGACGTGCCATTCAGTACAGCCTTGAGCTGAAGTGAAAGAGAGTGTTTCCTTTTCTTTAATCAAACACAGGACAAGAGGTTGCTAGGAAACTGTGACTTTAGAAGAAAGTGTTTCACACTGTGGGAATGTGACTGGTGCACCAAGACTCTCCTGATAGAAGTACAAAACGCTGAACATAATACACGCTTTGACACTCTTTACAGCCTCTTTCAAATGGCCTTGATAACGCTGCTGTGGAGTCAGTTTGATTTGAATATGGATTCATTCAAAGCAGTGCAGATGAATGTTGAGTTCTCACAGTCACTGTGGTGTTGGTGCAACAGGTGCAGACAGGACTGATCTGTGTATTTATGTTGAACAGTGACTCTGTACTACAGGCTTTTCTATTTTGTATGTTGTATGTGTGCTCTGTGTTTATGAGAGACAGTGCTCACACTCTGTGTTACCATGACAACATGGCTGACTGTTTAATGAATTAACTATCATTATTTGTATTAAGCTCTTATTTGCTCTTATTAGACCTTATTTCCACCCCAGTCATATTAACATTTTTGCATTGAAGTACATTGGTACTGTCTGAAATGTCACTGCAGCAATGTTCATGTTGCTGCACGAAATGAACTGACTGCAGTGCCTTCATCTCTGCAGGTTTGTAGCGTGGCAGAGAGAGAAACGGGGGCACGCATTGTCCCAGAGCATCCTCTTCTCCATCATCCAGTTGTAAAGCTTTGCATAGATTAGCTACTGACATCGTAGTCTCCAAGGGCAGGCCATTGTGTGCGTGAGTGAGGTGTGCAGTTAGATAGCTGCTTCAGCTGTGGCAATAATCATAGTGCAGCAAGGAGCAACGCATGCAGCTACATTACTGTCACATTTTATATTGTTTTGGTAGCATATTATGATGCAATATTTAACACTCCATAATTACAATAAATTAGCACTTGCTTTTAGCGTTATCACCGACAGCCGCAGAGGAAATATTGATCGTTGTTGTTCTTTACATGCATTTGTCATCCCTGCCTTTTTCTGCCTGACACACCAGCCTGAGACAAACCTTCCATCCTTGACTTGTGCATCTGTGTGGTGACTCACCCACTGATGATGTCACACCTCCTCTGTTGCCATGGCAGTTGTCATGGCAACCAGTGTCTAGGTTCCTGTAGCGGGGAGACGAGAGCCATTCTGACGAAGAAGCTAAAAGGGTTAATATTGATAGCTGGGTCTAATCAGGAGGACGAGTCCAGCTGTATTCTTCTCTGCACGCTGGTGCTGGCCTCAGATGTCTAACTAAGAAAACACTGTGAGAAGTGAATGGATGCACTGTCCCACCATAACTAGTGCAACAGATACTCCTTGTGGGGAAGTGTTTGCTGCCGCAATGCTGTGGAGGTGAACCCACTTCATTTCATTCACCTGTTCAAACCAACAGAAACATGTGCTTTATTTCAAACTGATGTGAAGAGGATGAAATGTAATAGATTACAGATTACTAGTTATTATGTTAAAGAGAAAGAGACAAAGAAAGGGGTTACATAAAAAAATGTACAACACAATGCACAACATGAACAACATGAATCTAAAAATAACAATATGAATGTCAAAGAAAAACTGAATATTGGTCAGCGATGGCTAAAATTATTAGAACACCTAGCAGATCTGAAAATATTGACCTTTTTGCCTCCAAGACATGACATAATAATGCTCATGAAACATGCAGATGGTTACTCTGATCACAACAAATATTGGATGAAGTGAGTCCTACTGATTTGATCCACTTTGAACTTGAATATTTAGTATGTCCACCTTTTGCAGCAGTTAAAGCAGCACATCTCTCTGGCATTGTGTCGATATATTTCCTGAGAACTTCAACACTAATGTTATCCCATGCCTTCTGCAACTCAAGCCAAAAGGCTTTCCTTGGAATGTACAATACATCTATCCAGTTTATTTCCCAACTCGCCCCAAATTTGCTCTATGGGGTTGAGGTCCATCATTTTCAATGTTTCAGCAGATTCCTTCTGTCACAGGTAGTTCAGACAATTGTTAGAAGAATGTTTAGGGTCATTGTCCTCTTGGAAAATGAATCCGGGCCTAATAAGATAACTCCCAGATGCTATTCTGTGTCTCACCAGAATGTTGTTGTATACTTTCTTACCCATGATGCATCAGTTTTCACCTGTTCCTGAGGCTGAAACGCCCCCATACCATAATACTATCCCCTCTGTGTAACTGTTGGCAAGAGACACTAATTTTTATATTTCTACCCCTCCCTTCATCCAACATACACTCTTCACTTGTTTCCAAACTGTTCAAACTTCAAACAACACTTTATGCCAATCTTCCTTTGTCCATTTCTTGTGTTCTTTTGCAGATTTCAGGTGTTTCACTCTGTTTCTCTTTCAGTGCTTTCTTTGCTGCTATTCTGCCAACAAGTCCTTCTTCACCCAGTTTCTGACACACACTTCTTGAGGACACTGTTTCATCTTTTAATAATTTTGGCCACCACTGTATATATCATAATAACAACAATTACAAAAACAATTACAGCTTCCTGGTTTTAGCTGCAGCCCTCTGGCATCACACACTGAAGAGACGGGGTTAAATGAGCTTTATCATGGAGAAACTCACAGTGAGACTATAGTTGAAACATTTATTCCTACTGTAGTACATTTGATACAAGGTATATTTGGACAACATCAATATGGCATGGTTAATTTATGGTAGTATGAGTGGTAGATATGTGTTGCTCAAGTTTAGGCATCATGAACATTCTTATTCCAAATGAGGAAGAATTCTTTGACATGACAGTGTTCAGAATAGACGTGAGCACAACCTGAAACAAGTTGAAGTGCACAAACATCTCGTCCTCCTGTTATGTTGTATGAAAAAACAACAACCTAATAGTTACTTCATCAAAGTAATGTAATCTAGTCTGATTACTCGTCTTCTTTTCACTGCTGGTGAACAAACTTTACTCTGTGCAGTAATGTTAGAATGATGTTCTGATTACTTCTAACACAGTCGAAGTTAAAAAATAAACAGAATTGCTGCTTACTAAGCCTTTCACCAGCACAGAATTGTAAACAAATCCTACTGTATGTCATATTTTCATTGACATGCAGGACACAGGTCTGAAATCTTCTCGGCTCACTCTGGGAGGAAAGCAAATAAACACAATAAATGTCTGTAGTCTTAATGCTTAGTGAAGTAACACAACAGTTGCGAGTAAAGCGGACATTCACCTCAATATGAACGTGCTAAACCACATACTGTACTGTCTTCATACAGGTGTGTGTGTCCTGTTGCATGTCCATATACTGTCATGCATCACACCTGACGAGCAGTGCTGGCCTCCAGCTGCAACCAAACAGTATCACAGCAGCAGCAGCAGCAGCCCAGGCGAGGTCGGGCTGCCCACTCTCATCTGTTCTCATGTTACAGGGACATTTTCAAAGCTGGCATTTTCCTTAAGAGGCCTCATAATAAAGCTTGGCTATCATCTCTGACCTTTAAACACATAATTCTTACTCAGGTTTGAGTAGGCTATTTTTGACTTTTGTGTCACTCGAGAATGAGACTTCCAGTGTTGAAATGAATTTGTTTTTAATGTAGCCACTAATAGCTGAGTTAGCGATAAATCATGACACATAGAGGCCTGTGTGTAAGTGTTTCAGGCGAACACATGACAAGGGCACTGATTGGCTGATACTTAACTACTACAAAATGCAAATGAATTCATCAATTCAAGTTCTTCATTACAGCACTGTTACCAAAATAGTTGTCACTCTATGTAAAATGTAAATGTAAACCCCATCCCAACATGTTTGAAACATGTTGCTGGCATCAAATTCAAAATGGGCATATCGTTTTACAGTTTGAAGTTTCTTTTTAAAGATTTTTTTTTTGGCCTTTTCAAGCTTTTATTTTGATAGAGACAGCTAAAGAGTGACAGGAATGCAGGGAGAGAGAGATGGAGAATGACATGTGGGAAAGAGCCACAGGTCGATTCAAACCCTGGGCTTCCACAGCAAGGACTGATCCTTTGTACACGGGGCGGCTGCTCTACCAACTGAGCTAAACACTGCCCCGAAAGTTTCTCACTTTCAACAGTTGATCTATTTTAGATTAAATATGAGGGTTCAACAACAGTCTGTCTGTTTTATTTTTGGTTCTTTCAGTGAATTTAGTAGACAGTAGGACGTCACAGAGTCAGCGTGCATGCGTATGTGTGTGTGTTGTACTACTGCGTACTACAGCATGAGGTAGTGGTAGTAATGAAGGGTGATTAAGGTTTGGCCAGCTGATGTCATGGTCCATGTTTCACTTTTCTATTTAAAGAAATATTTTGACATTTTTTAAAAATGTGCTCTTTTGTTTTCTCACAGACGAGATTGTGATCGTAACTGGGATTGTTTGCCAGCAGCTAGTTAGCTTAGCATAGCTTAGCTTAGCACAAAGACAACAACAAAGAGCTGTGTACACTGTCTGTGGATTGTGTTACCTTTTGGGCAGAACCAGGCTAGATGTTAGCATTATATTTACTTTACAGACATTAGAGTGATATCAGTGTTCTCATCTCACTGTCCTCAAGAAAGATTTCCATGTTGCATTGCAGGAACTCATCTGTGCCCTCGGAGTTTAGACTGTGCCCAGGCAGGGCGGCACTTCTGCCAGCCGGGCAGCTCACACTGCGGCCCCTGCCTTCACCACCTGGTAGAGAACTCCCATGGCCGTTGTGTGGTCAAGAGGAGGCACGCTCCTCACCCTGCTCAGTCCATTAAAGGTAAGTGGTACCAGTGTCTAGGTCCCTGTAGCTCCTGTCCTCCATCAGAACACAAATAAGACAATAACTGTATGAACAGTCAGCAGAGTGAATGCAACACATCCAGCTACACTCTAATTGAACAGTGTTCCTTCCCCTCTGTCTCTTTCCTTTATATGAGTCATGTACTTTATCAAAGGGCGGCTTCAGAGACTCCCAGTGGGTGTGCTGCCAGCTTCCAGCTTCCATTCCACTGGGTCAGCAGTGTGTGTCATATTTAATGTCAAACGCTAATAATCCTTGCGAGTCTCTGCTTTGGTGTCGTGCTCTGCCAGTGTGCCAGAAGTGATAATGAGCTGCTGGATGTGGGATGTGTCAAGGGGGCAGAGCTGCTTTGTACAGAACACGGTGGGAATATTCTGGAAACATTCAGCAACAAAACCTAAGAGAAGGAAAAGAATATTGTGGTGAACTGAGATAAGCAGCATGTACTGCTGGCTGGAGACTTCTTCGCTGTGTTCCTTTCATACAGGTGTGTTTATCTTGTTTCCTGTCTGACAGTTATCTTAGCTCTGTATTCACCCTCCCCACCCATGCACTGTCATACATCACACCTGACGAGCAGTGCAACCAAACAGTATCGCAGCAGCAGCAGCCCAGGCGAGGTCAGGCTGCCCGCTCTCATCTGTTCTCATGTTACAAGGACAGTTTCAAAGCTGGCATTTCCCTTAAGAGAGAGACCTTCATGTCCTAGAGAGACTGGATGAGACAGTTTTGGAACCTTTCAACCCCGATTCCTTCATTAATCAGAAAGAAAGGCTAGAGTCTATGCCAAGCAGGACTGACTGACTGACTGACTGACTCATGTCCTGACTGCCCTGCTGCCAGCTGAACTGCCCACTGCAGTAAAGACAGTTACAGTGATGGTGCGCTGGCCTGTCGTGAGGCACAGTCATCCTCTCTTTGATTCCTCCAGTATGTTCACTTTGTTTGTCTCAAAGTGTTTCTGTTCACGTCTGAAATGTTTCTAAAAGAAGTGAAAAACTCACTGGATATTTTCCAGACATGAAAAACCTCAGTAAGCATACAGTGAAATATTCAGAATCTGCAGCTTAGGCTCTGTATATGTTGATATTACCTGCCAGTATCATATTGAACATTTACCCTGCTGTTTATTTGTGTTATACTGTACTAATACATGGAACGAATGAATTAAGGAGAAGTCTTCTGTATTGTTATTATAATGTGCACACTGATGCCAAAAATATTGCAATGCAATGTCCAACTAATTAGTGAAACTGTTGCACTGGGCAACATATTTATTCATTAACATAAACAGACACTGTAGATTATTTTAGGGCGCACACACACACACACACACACACACACACCGTCCTGCTGCCAAAAAATACTCACGACAGCACCAAATGTAAATGAATCCTCTGCTAAATATAGTCCCCCAACAAATGCACTATTCCTTCCATCATTTAGGTTTTTTTTAAGATGAAATACTTGATGATTATCTAGATATGACTTCTATGCAGCAAAGAATAGAATAAAGACTCAATGAATAATTGATTTCAATCAAACACTTATTGATTCTGATATTTACACGATGTGATATGAGTGGAGACAGTGGGACATGTCATCTAAAGACCAGTTACAGTATAAGATTTATTCTGATTGTCGACAGTCTGTGATCAACGTACAGACAGTATGCTTTGTTTCTCTTCTCCTCTTCCTCTCTCTCTTTCCTGTTGCCGTAGTGATGCTTTTCATTCATGGTTCTAAGAAAGACCCACCCCACCTCCCACGCATGCCTCCTTCTCTATCGTTGTCTTTTTTCTTTCTTTCCTCTTCTCCATGTTGCCATCAACCCACACTCTGAGCAGCCAGGTTGACAGTAGAGCACTGAGCCATCCACACACACACACAAACACATGTACACACACACACACACACACACACACACACACACACACACACACACACACACACACACACACACACAAACACTCACTGTGTCACTTGCAGCTTCCATGCCTGTATCCTCCCACTCATCAGCTTGTTAAACTCCCTGGCAGTGTGATGTGTGCTCTGCAGTGGAGCACAGGATCAGGAGCTTCACTCACTAACACAGTCAAGGCTGTGGGTCTTTCTAATGCCACATGAGGGCAGTGCTGTGTTTCTGTCTAGCCACTGTCGTGACCCTGAGCAGCAGATCCACGCGGGCAGGACGGCTGACTCTAATTTCCAGCAGTCAGCAGATATCACTTCACGTTTGTTTGTTTGTTTCTGGATCTTCCTGCTGTTCTCTGACCTGTGCACATGGAGTTTGGATAAATGAGTGTTGTGTTACTGGATTCTAATTTTGTGTCTCTCCAGGTAAGGTTAGCACCTATCCTGAGCTGGACGAGGAGATCGACTTTCTCTCTGCCATCATCAGTGAACAGAGAACTGTGTCCAGGCTGCCAGGTACTGCATAGGCCTTTCATTTACCCATGATGGTATGAACCACCACATCCCTGCTGACATCCCGTAGTGACTCAAAACCTTTTTTTTATTTTTTATCTCAGCTTCACCCTTCCAGGACATATCCAAATCCATGCAGCTCAGTCAGTCCGGGCCCGCCCACGGAGCATCAACTACAGAGCAGCCCACGAAGGCAGCAGTGTTCACCACCACTGTGGCTTCACCTACCCCAACCACTACTACCACCGCCACCACCACTACTACCACTACCACAAACCACACACCGGCTCTCCTCGACGATCCCATCATCCTCCCTTACCCGTCCAATGACAGTGTCTTCATCAGTGAGTTTTATCTTACCATTAGACATTTCTACTTTGATGTCAGCAACACGTTTGAATAAAGTCAGACATGTTTCCCGTTCATCAGCAACACTCTGTATGTCTGCGAACTGAGGAGACTTCTGCTAAACAGTTTTACAGTCCAAGGTCTCCTTTGTTGTATTTTATGTTTTATAATGCACCAAACACTCGCTGTTTGAATACGTGCAGATCGTCTTGATGACATAAGCAGGTCGTCCCTGAAAGAGACTGCGTCTACTTGGCAGCATATGTTGCTCCAAAAGCTTTATATATGGTTCAGGATGAATGGAATATTATCATTTCACGTTTCAGCATCCTTCCTTATGCTTACCTCACCATAGCAATAATATTTGATGGTCAGACTTGTTGCTCAGTATTTGGCTGTGATAGTTGTGTGGTGTTTTTTTTCTTTGCACCAGTACATACAGTCAGTACACAAACACATAGATACACACATGACCCGGACCCACAGGACCAACTGGGAGTGGATTTTGGCAAATATTCCTGGGAAATACCATGCTGTGTTTTCCCAGTGAACCCATGGCAGCAGTGGGAGGAAACAACCGAAACTGAACTGAACAAAATTTTCAGTCACGCAAACAAAAATGACATTCAAAGTACTTCAGAGTGCAAAACATTTGCATGAGTTTACTAAAATGAGCGTTTGTCTGAAGACATCTCGGGACTGACCACAGATTTACTGCAGGGTTGTACAAACAGAGCTTGTATGTTTCTGTGAATCAGATCTGTCTCACTCTGACACTGTTTTCACTGCAAACGCTGCACCCTGACGCTCAGTTGTCTCCAGCAGCTCCTCAGCAGCGCTGCACTCTGCTACAAACACATTTGAAGAGCTTCAGTCAGGGATCATGTCTTCCTCTGACACCCGCAGACCTGCACAGCATTCTCTTCCCCTAACTGTCTGTATGTATCTCTTCTCAGTCATGAGCAGCGTCTTCATCGTAGCTGGTTCGCTGGCTTTGATCATTGCAGGGGCCTGCTGGGTCAGGTAAGATATTTTAAAACTGCTTTAAAACATTTATTATCATTAATAATAATAATAATAATAATAATAATAATAATAATAATAATAACACAAAATAATAATAATAAAGTGCATGAGACTTAAAATTACAAAATACATGAAGAATACAGAATAAATTAAATTGCACACAACTGAACTTCAAATCACTATCTCACTATAACTATAACCATTATTTTTTATTAATAATTAATCTTTTTCCTCGAATTAAATTAATTAATTTGGGCATAAAATGTCAGATAATAATATTAAATCCAATCCAATCCACTTTATTTATATAGCACGATTTTAGCAAACACAGGGTTTCCAAAGTGCTGCACAATACGATAGAACACAATGAATAACAATATAGAAACACAACAAAACATCAAGTAGATAAAAGAAGGTAGAAAACAATAAAAATAAAATGAATGAAAGGCACTAGATAAAATTAAAAAAATAGACAAAAATAAGTACGTAAATAACAAAAAGCATGTATGCACATAAAATCAACCATCTACATGGTGTTAAAAGCCAAAGAGAAGAGGTGGGTTTTAAGAAGGGTTTTAAAATGAGACAGAGAAGAGGCCTGTCTCACGTGCAGCGGCAATTCGTTCCATAGCTTCGGGGCTGCAACGGCAAATGCTCGATCCCCTCTGAACTTAAGCCTGGCTTTAGGGACAGTCAGGAGCAGCTGGTCAGCTGACCTGAGGGAACGGCTAGGCATGTAGGGGTGCAGCAGCTCAGAGAGGTAAGGTGGGGAAAGGCCATTCAAGGCCTTAAAAGCAAATAAGAGAACTTTAAAATGAATCCTAAAGTGAGACAGAGTTGAGTTGCATTTCCCATAATGCAACTCAATAGTGTCGCATTTTGAATATAAAACATTTTCTCATGTAGATGTGATTCAGCTTATCAAGTTTGAAGTGAATGCTTCTGCAAATCATCAAAACAAAGATTGAAATCACAAGAGAGATATGACCTGTCCCCTCTGTTCAGGGAAAGAGACTCATTCTGTGACTCTGAAATTGATGTTTGGATACGAACATATGACACATAAGGCGCACTGACTCATTCTTTGACTGACTCAGATTGTACAGTGTGCATTTTGTTTGCACAGAGTTCCTGTACAGAGTTTATTTATATATATTCTGTACAGAGTTTGTAGGACTGCCACGATTAGTCGATTAGTCCCGATTATGTTGACGAACAAAATCTCTCCAAACTGCAGCTGCAGCTTCCACTGCCACGTCTGCCTTTCTGTCACACACACACACACACACACACACACACACACACACACACACACACACACACACACACACACACCTAGGCACATGCACAGTAGTGGTAATCGGCGTCAGGCCTGACTGTACCGTAAATGATACCATATCACAGACCCTCCAGGAATTCACGATGTTGTGATTTGCAACTTCAACGCAACTTCAGTGAATCCCCGTGAATTCAGGGCGGTGTTGCAATTTTAACCAATCACCGCAACTTCCGCGCTGTCTGCCCGGGGGATTCAACTCGGCAGGGCAGGGACGGCCGCACGGTGCGGGAGGATCCCCTCATGGGACCTCTCCCCGGCGTTGGCTGGCCTCCGCCGGGCGCATTTCCTCCGCGGCGGCTCTGGGTCGGCATGGAAAGACTCGGGGGCGAAGGTGGCTCACGGCTCCGTCTGCGAGTTTTAGAGCGCCCGCCCACTAGCACCTTTCCGGGACAGTCAATTACATATGATCCGATTAGTCGACTAATCGAAAAAATAATGGGTGATTAGTCGACTATCAAAATAATCGTTTGTGGCAGCCCTATTCTGTACAGAGTTTGTGTGTGTGTGTGTGTGTGTGTGTGTGTGTGTGTGTGTGTGTGTGTGTGTGTGTGTGTGTGTGTATATATATATATGTGTATATATGTGTCCTATTTTGCCAAAAGCAACATCACAAAGACAAAGCAAAGCATGCCAGTCAATTCAAAATGCATTCATAAATCAGTACTGTATATGCATACAGTGTATACGTCCTGTATTTGTGATGAAACATTGGGCAGAATGTTACTTCTTTCTTTTCCAGATTGCAGAAAGGTGTGCATCTAACTCAGAAGGTGGACTACCCTGTATATGGACTGATGAGAGCCCAAACCTTTGACAGTTTGGTGAGTAGAAACCCTTTTTATTATTAGAAAGACTTCTTAAAGATCTCAGTCCAACCATGTACTGCATGATCAATTTTTATGTCCAAATGTTGTATATTTAATTGTACATTAACAGGGAACTACTGTCACACTGTATAAGCTGCATTATTTAGGATTCCTTTAATGTATGATGAAAGGGAATTATCACCTGATGCAGCCGCCCTCAGCTTTCTGCTCATGTGTCTGCTGCAGGTGTGAATAATCAACTGCTCACTGCCTTCATGCTGTATACTCGCCACGTTGTGTTTACTGCTTCTCACGCTGCCCCAAGTGGCCAAAATAAATCAATGAATGCAGCTTTAAATAATGTGTCGGGTAACATTGTAATGTGCATCATCAGCATACTGTACACTGTCAGGGTCATAGCAGTAAATGTAGTAATTGATTATATCATGTACAACTAATCATACTACATATTTCTCAATTAAGCAAACAACAAATAATTCTGAATAAAATGAATGTGGAAGTTGTGTTGTTTAAATAGAACTATAAATACTGTAGAATAGCTTACACAATCCTGTCAATGCCATGACACTGTTGTCCACCGTTGCAAGCTAGCTGTGCCATGAGCACGTGCAGAACAAACACGTGCTGCAAAGTGAATGTCAGCTGAGCGGTGTGATTAGATGTGGATGAATATCAGTGACTTTCTCATGTCCCCTTTTGTCCCTCGGTGCGTTCCAGCCTGGGGACAAGAAGCTGGCCCACAGTGCCCAAATGTACCACTACCAGCACCAGAAGCAGCAGATGCTCTCCCTGGAGAAGTGAGTCACCCTCTGAGCCCGAACACGCTCATCTTTCCCGAGCATGTGTGTCTGTCTCCTGCCCCCCTCGTCTCTCGTCCCCTCCCTGCCCTCTCTGGCTCATCTAATCTCCGTTATCCTCTGAATATTTTATGACCGTGTGTGTCTTTTGCGTGTGACCTCTGCAGACACAGGGCTGAGCCAAAAGTTCCCGACTCAGGAGCATCAACAGATGAGGAGAACGAGGACGGAGATTTCACAGTGTATGAGTGTCCTGGATTGGCACCTGTGAGTGAACTCTGCATTATTATCTCAGCATTTATTGAACGTAATACAGCAATGTGGATGTCAACAGGTGCAATAATGATCCAACAGTGTTTCAGCACTGCTTTAGTAGGAAGCCCTTAACCAGAATTAAAGAATAGAATTATTAAACATGTATAAAAAATGCATCTAAAAAAAGAAAAAGATATAAGCATAAGTAGTTATTATTTCAATTTAAAGCTGCACTTATCAATAATTTTCATATTAAAAATGAGCATGTGTAATGTTGCCCTCAGCATTAAGCTTCTTGTGGCTCATATTTCATTTTCTACCTGATAATCTCAGCTCCCATTGGCTTCAGTGAAGAAGCTCTGATAAATCTACTGTATGCTACATATCCAGAACCAACGGACACAGAAAATGAGCCAGATATTTTTCTCAGGAGTTGGCGGAGACCAAACCAGAGCTAAAAGGGCAGTGAACCCTCACACCCAGCCCCAATGAGTCCAAATGAAAGATGATTTTGTTGTAGATTGGTGGATTTGAACTGTTTGCTAACACAGCTCCAAAAGGTGAAAATATATCCAGTGTGTTTTCAGCTTGTTCTTCTGCCCACAAGTGGCAAAAAATTCAATTAGTGCAGCTTTAAATGAGAGGATGTGTAACTGCCCCCAGTCATCCTTAATGCAGCTTTAATGGAACAAAGATATCATTTATGTTATTAGTTAGAAATTAGCTTTTACTGCTGCTATTAGTAAAAATGTGGAACTGCATATCTTTTTCTTTTTTTTTTTTACTTAATTTTTATTACATTCACATTTAGTCTGCTGTTTACCATTTATGATCTGCTTAATACAGCATAAGAGTATATGCTTCAGGTTAAACGTGCAAATTACATGGTTGAATAAGAATAACACACAAACATAACAATAAAATAATAAGGTAAATAAAGGTAATTAAATAATAAGGAGCGTGAATGGAAATAAATGAATGGATTACAATAAAATGAAATCAAATGACTTTTACTGCATTAGTATGGCCATGTCTCAACAAATATATATATATATATATAGTATATATATATTATATAGATATATTATATATATATATATATATATATAATTATATGTAGTATATTGTATATGTGTGTTGGTATATGTATATATATATATATAATTAATGTATATGTATATGTTATATATATATATATATATGTAGGTGTGTGTGTGTGTGTGTGTGTGTGTGTATGTATATATATATTCCATATGGTAGATTTCCCAGACTTTATCAATGCACATATTGTAAGTTGGAGGATCGGGCTTTAACCATTTAATTGTGATACATTTAAGAGCTGCAGTCAGCCTCTTCCAATTATGTAATTATTTTTCTGAAATATTTTTTTCAAGTGCCTCAAAGTCCTCGTCAGATAACACAGAATAAATTGTATGGAACATGTTAAACTTGCATGAGGTTGATACAACTCTTCACCTCATGTTTATTCTAAACAAGACTTATTATGAGTAATGCAAAGTCTGTTAACATTTTAGTTTAAAATGTATCACTCTTGCTCTGACCGCGGGAAATGGACTTGGACATGCCTTGTTTAGGACATGCCCAAAGTATCTGGGTATTGTTACCAATTTGTGTCCCACAGCTTAGCTGCATATCTTTTAAATGGTGTATTATGTCAGAGCTTGTGTTTCTCCATCCATTCCATCATAATCTGTTTCATTAGCTTTATCCAAGTTCCAACATAGTGTACTGTTTAGTTTCATTTTAATGTTTATGTACTGTGATTTTACACAGTCATTACTCTTGCAGAGGAAACATGATGATGAACTTTCGCCCTCTCTCTGTCCATCTGTAGACGGGGGAAATGGAGGTGAAGAACCCGCTGTTTGACGACTCCACCCTTTACTTTCAGAGGTTCCACAAGTAAACCTGGACTGGAGAATGCAGTACTTCTGGTGTACAAGTAGTTCAATTTACACATATATAAACACACTCCACACAGTGCTGTGCTCAGCCCAAGCCTTTTAACAGACAGGATGGAGCGTGTAAGGTACACGGAGGAGGAAGATGATAAGGAGTGAGGCATTCATGGACATTTAAAAGGACGTCAGTGTGTTTGTTGTTTGAAGCAGGACTGAATCTGGGACCAATTTCTCCTGTTTTTATTTTGTCATCACTTTTTCATATTTCTGTTCACAAAAATACAATCAGCCAATATCAAAGAACCCAGAATCTCTTCTGTCAGGTAGCAGACATGCATATTGATATCAGTACAAAGACATGATTATCCACGTTTATTCATCAGTAAAAACTTTCATTCTTTCTTGAGTTCTCACTTTAAGCGCTGGTTTCATTTAAGTATTTTTAAAAAGAAATGTGATTTTAATATTTCCTGAACACACCTCCATGGAGCACCGTGATCTTCTTTATAAGTATGGTATGTAACCATCGTGTCTAGTTCCTCTATGCATGAATTGATGATGCTGTGTTATGAAACATGAGAGTCAATATGCATTTACAACTTTACAAGTTTCTTGTGCAAACTTGCTACTGATAATAAATAAATAAATAAATGTATATATGTGGGTGTGTGTATGTGTGTATACACACACACCCACACACACGTGCATATATATATTATACTATATATATATATATAATTATATATATATAGATATATATATATATATATTATATATATATTATAATATATAATAATATGAGATATTATATAATCTTGAATGATTTCAAGGGAATTCAGTTGAAACTTCTTTACCTAGAACTCTGAAACAGAGCGAGTGAAACCTGTATCTGTATATATGGTATCTGACTAACATGGCTTGTCCCCATGGTTTTGTGATCTGTAAATAGCTGCTAATGTATACAGGAGATCTTACCCCTCTCTCTCTCTCTGTGTGTGCGTGCGTGTGTGCGTGCGTGCGTGTAAAATTGTTCCTCTAGATTTCTGAGTGCCGTGTCAAATATTGAGCTGTTGCTAGTTTCTTTATCGTTGACAATATATCAGCAGGGTTCCTACACGTATGGAAAGGACAGGAAATGTCTCTAAAAAGTGGTGACGACCAAATTTTAGGAGACACATTTGTTCTTGTGCATAATGGTTTTCAGTTGGTATGTAATTGTTGATGAAGGGGAAAGCAGAGAGTATTTGCGCATTATAATGTAGCTGCGCAGCTTTTATTAGATGGGAACAGGCAACATTTGAGCGGGCGAGTCTTCACCAGGCAAAACATGACAAAGAGCATCAAACCAATCAAGTACAAATATACTCAAACGCTTTCAACATGACAAAACATATTGTCATGAATTCAATCAGCATCATAGGAATGCTTGTATCTTCCCTTGCCCGTGTGGCTGACTGGATTGGTATAACCCTGATAGATATTCTCTGCTTTTTCCTTCACTGAAGCTGTTATCCTCACCTGGCCTAAATGCTGTATAGGACTTGATGTGCACAACTACCTTTCTGTATTCTGTAGTCATCTTGCCTCACAGCGTTGATTCTAGATATTACACACTTTAGGATGATTCTTCTGTTCCAGTGTCAGATGTTTGGCAGGCCCTGGATGTAACTGTGGCCCCTCGCTGTCGTCTCTCAGGAAAGCCGCCCTGTGCGGCTCCTCTCTTCAGCCTGCTCCCACTGTCTCAGCCTCTCGGCTCTCCCACAGCGGAGCAGCACGTTAAACTGTACTTGACCTGCACACATACACATACATGAGTGTCAATATGTAAAAAGAAATACCTACAAAAGATACCAGGGAGTATTTACACTGGAACACTCTTTAACTGTGTTGTAAAGACTGTTTTATCCAAACCTAATGAGCTTGTGGAACAAAATGATGGACAAAATGTTGTTTGGAGGGATGACGCAATGCCAGAAAAGATACAATTCTTATGTTGTTTGCCTTTTATAAATGTTAATCTGCTTTCCCTTCACCAATGCTACAGAGAGCTAAACAAAAACCGAGCAGGTTGTCTTGTTTTGGTCATTCCCTCTCTGATGATGAATGGGTCGTGAAGGAACTCTAGAACAAGCAAACTACCTAGGTTAGCTACCTTTGATACAGACTGTTTTCAGACTACATATAATGAATTCTATACACTACACAGAACTTCTTTACAACTTCTTTGTTTAGCATGCATGTGGTTATACCACAGCTGAAATGATGGAAATAAATATTTATATAACCTGAAGTGAAACACTGCTTGTTCTCGAGTCTTTTTTGTTTTTTACATGTTTGACATATTTCATGGAGAAATTAGGGAATAACTTGTGTGAGCCCCACAAACTAAACTCACTTCCTTTATATTGAGGTATAGGCGTGATACAGACATCAGATTGCAAAACTTGGACAAATAGATCCAAACTACTAAAAAGAAGTGAGGAAATAATCTGGATAATATGTGTGACCTAATAATTAAAATCTCTTTAGAACCTCTAAGATCTCTTTTTTTGTCCCATAAGGGGCTCTGTACTTTGTAAATGAAAAAGCAGTGGTGAAGAAGACCACCTGCTGGCATCACACGGTAGTGACGGGTTTGAGTGGGGTTACATCTCAGCTCATCACATCATTCTGATTTCTAAAATGAAGTCTGACGTATTATTAACACAATAACAAAACATTGAAATGTCCTGCTCTCATAATTTCACTTGACCTTACCTTTATCTTCAGAGCGGTGTCTATCAGTTAACAGGATGAGGGAAGTACTTGGATCCTTTAAAGTCACAGTACAATTGGAAAAACACTGAAAACTCACAACTTGGAATGTTGCATTCAAAACAGAATACATCTAATTTATGTAGAATGCTCACTGTCAGTGTTTATATCCATGTGATACAGCACACAGTTTACAGCCACTATGTAAAGTGGGCTCTTACAACACGGTATAACAGAGTCATAAAACTCAACTGTTTGGTCGTGTCGAAGAAAATCTTCGAGTCCAGTTAAGATGTTTGCTGTGGTGGTGTGTTTATTAAGTAGCATGCCGGCACGCTGGTGAACTGCCTGTCACAGAGGGTATCTGAGCCAGTGAGCTGACCAGGAGCGAATAATGAGAAACTCTTTTATACAGAAAACAGCCATGGTTACACAACATGTAAATAGGGATGGATCAAAAGGTGGGGAAGGTAAGAGAAAGGAGTGGGTGTAGGTGACATAGGGTAGACACTTACATGAGGGTCTTGAAGCTGGAGCCAGATGGGCAAAAGGGCAAGAATACACATTTGGTATGTGAGGAAGGTTCAAGACCTAAACAATGGGGTTGGGGTGATTCCAAGACATAGTTTGGTTACTCAGTTAGCAAGTCTACACTGCCCCCAATGTGTATTACCGTGATCAAGGTTTCTATATGTCAGGATGTATTTCATCAGTCATCTGCACACCTGAGATAGAGAATAATTGTATGTGCACTATGAATGTTAACATAGTTTCCATAGATACTAATTAAACTGCTAGACACATATAGTAACAATTCATCATAAGTGATGACTTGTGATATTAATATTGTGTTTAATATTGTGTTTGAATGTGCAGCTATTAACTTTATATGTCACACTGACAGAAGTATAGAGTGTCTGTAATATAAATACATGCAGTATTTATGAGCACAGTACTTAATTCATTTGTACTGACACATTAGTGTGTGTGGCTGTGGCTCTGTCAATAAGAAAGGGCAGAGTTAGAGGTGTGAGGTTTGAAGATAGTTTACAACAAACAAACATACTGTTCCAAAATCTATCTGAATTTGAATGATTTGATAGTCTCAGAGTTAGTTTAATAAAAATAAATCTAAAGTCCGTCCTGTGTGTGTGTGTGTGTGTGTGTGTGTGTGTGTGTGTGTGTAACAAAACCTACGTCCATGACATGCAAATAGTTCTGATATTATCATCAAAGAAAGAAAGTTAATAAGTCTCCAAATGTATATTGAAGCTATTCTGCATCACACTTTTATATTTTATACCATACATAAGTGCCCTTGTTCATAATACTTTATTACAATAAAACAATCATTACATTTGAAAAAATAAAGACATCATTTATAATCAGGATCATAGCTAACATCAAGGACTCTAATGTTATGTCATTTTATTTCAAGCAACAAATGTCTGTCTGTGTTTATGAGTGCTGTCTCTGTGGACACGATACATTATAAACTGTTTCATTTTTCATTCAGCTACATACTGCACGTGCTTTTTCAGCAGAATATTCACTCAGTCACACTGACAAGTGTTTTCAGTGGAAAAAAAACTGTAGCTGACGATACTTTTATCACCACACCCTACAGCGATGCCACATCACCAGTGTCACAATGAAACCTGTGACCTTTAAGTTTTCTGCTGTTTGCTGTAGGAAGAATACATACACAACAGGGATTCAGGCAATTCAGTACTTATGCTACCTTACTATATATATGACTCATGTTGATTCCATGCATTAATTAATACAAGCTGTCCTATGCTGAGAAATGTTTATTGAAGAGTGATCAAGGAGGATTTATCAATGCTCGAGTCACAAAGACTAGAACAGATCATCAGTTAAGGAATGTAAATTTACAGTTACTTCATACATTCATTTTTATGGGATCAAATGAACTGGATTCCACTTTAAAACATAAAAGTATGTATCAGCATTTGTTCAGAAAGTAGAACAGTAGCTGTTCTGATAGAAATAGTGATTATTAAGTTAATTAATGCTAAGTGTTTAGTAATGGTTTGAATGAAAAAAAAAACTTGCCTCAGATGCAAACATTTGCATCACATTTTCATGAGCCTGCTATGAAAATAGAACCTAAAACATTTTAATTGCATGAACAATTTCCAGTGTCAAAATGTTAGTCTTTTTTCAGTTTGCTTACATTCATTGTTTGTTGCATATTAGCCCATATATTTATACAGTACAGTATGTTGTAGATTTATGTTGTAAAAGTATCACAATAGTTGGTGTGTAGAGTTCACTTCCATGAAGAATATTCAGTTATGACTTGTTTATACAAAATGTAACACACAAACTCTGTTTTCACACCTCAGCATATGTGTCATAAGCAGGTGCGTGTGACTGAAGTCACAGAAAAAGTCAGATTCAGCTTCGTTATTCCAACACTGAAAAGGGAATTTGAAGACATTCACTTAAAACACGCTTGATAAGCACTTTGGTATCTTTAATAGATTTTAGTCTGTTTTTTTAATTATAAATTATAATATTAAAAAAAATTATAATTATTAATTAATATTAAAATAACAATAATTATTAATTAATATTAAAATAACAATAATTATTATATTAATTATTATAATTAAAAATAACATTTTGTTGAAGTTATCTGAAAATGAGTCTTTTGTATCTACAGATACTGCAGGTCTCAAGTCTGCCACGCTGAACCAACAGACACTGTTTCTACAGACACTGGCTCTACGTTGGGCGTTTCACATTTTTGTTTCATGTTTCACAGCAACTGTGTGAATGTGTATGAATGTCAGCTTCTTGTCAATGAAATATGTAGTGTAAAAGTGCTAGAACAGCGAAGTACAGTCCATTTACCATTACTGTAGTTTCTCCTTTACACTTGGAAGGAGAGGGTAAGGCAAGGTGGTTGCAATCTGCAACTAGACCCCTCAATTCCACTAAATCCCACACACTGGTCCTTTAAATTTGATCTTGCTTAACCATTTAGTTTCAGTTTTCTGAACTTAGATGCTGAACAGGTGACGATCTAAAAAGTATTTAGTTAGTTTAGTATTTAGTTTGAAGCCCTGAGCAGATAAAACTCCAGCAGCCTGTTTGAGGACTATATTTATTTATGTTTGCATACAAACTCCTACTTCCTTTTTTATACAGCGCACAGTCAAACCAACTTCCTGAGATTTGTTTCTGTGGTATGCACTTTATCAAAACTAACAGCTGAATGAAATGAAATGACATGAAATTGTTTCAGCATGGTATTCCACATTTGCATGTGCTAATCCAGCCGTATCAACTGTCCCAGTCAAAAAACCTCACAGACCTGAAAGCAGGAAGAGATAAAAATCTTAGCTGATGACCCAACTCTCAAGATCATGATAGACTCGATGAGCTGGCAAACCGGGATACTTAACACATATCTGGCACAGCCTTTCCCTCCAGTCAGTGTAGGTTTTAATTCTGTGCGTGCGATGCCACTGGAAATACTTCTCATAGGCCTGCTTGTCTGTGGCCACATGCTTCAGATAGGCAGCCAAATCTGCTGTGGTTTTGAAATCAGCCACATGGATAAAGGAACCAGGGGGAGCCAGGGCCTCGTATGTAGCCCGGCTTGGGCCGAGAACCACAGGTACAGCTCCTGCTTGGAAAGCGTTCCTCCAGAGCTTCTCACTGATGTAGTCTTTCACCTGAGAGTTTTCAAAAGACAGGTAAAAAAGACAGTTTGCAATGGTGGGCAACAGCTTTTTGTTTGACAGAGGTCTGTTGTTCCACTTGCCATATACGTCAATGGGAATATGCTCCTTTAGACTTTGGTAAACACTAGCCCGAGCCTGTTGAGGTTGGTATTTGCTGACTACCCAGCTGACAAAGCAGGATCGATTTGGAGCAGCCTGGAAGACAAGCCCATCACCTCCCAGCAAGGTCTTTCCATAAGGGATAGATATGTCTGCGTCTCGTCTGTAGCTCATCGTCCAGTTAAAGAGGCTGTTGAGCTGTGTGAGGTTTGCATTGTTGACAGGTGGCTCCAAGGACAGCCACACCCAGTGCTGGGATGCCGGGCGAACCTGATGCAGGGGCAGTGAGGACAGTCCCCTGCCTATCTCTTGGTGGTGGAAGACAACCACGTCAGCAGCAGAGAAGGTAGATTTATTATTAGTAAGGAAACAGCGGCTGATGTTGTACAGCTCGAAGCATTTGTCTCCGTTGAGCCTGAAGGAGCGCCCAAACGGCCAGTGCCACAGCAGGATGCTGATGTTTCTCTCTGGAACAGCTAGATGACGCTTCTGCTGATAAAGCTTCTGGTCCAAGAAGCTGTAATAAAGCAGTTGTGAGAGGAAGCTGACGGGGAGGAGGAGAAGGAGGAGGAGGAAGGCTCTGGATCCAGATGTTGTCATGGCTGTCGGGTGTATTCCAGGTCAAAAGGGCACAGATCACTGGTATGGAACCCCTTAAAAGGAAGGAAGGGAGGGTAGCTCAGAGATTTTATTTCACTCTCATATCTTCTCACCAGTTTCTCACCACAGGGCAAAATGTTAAAAACAAAAACATTATCTGCAGAAGTCATTTTATTTTAACTCCCAATGTTATGCTAATGTTGTTACAGGTAATTACAACTGAGCTTGCATTAGATACGTAACAGACACATAAAACACAGATGAAATACTAAATAAATAAAGTGCTGTTGTCATTGGGTTTCTTGATAATCTTGATAAAAGATTGTCAACAAAAAGAACGTGTTCATTTTTAGAAAAGGAGTAAATAGTGATGGAATCTACAAATCTGCTATCTGTATCGTCCTCTCAGTTTTCAGCATTTTCAGTAAAAACAAAAGGAAGTTCTGCTTCTGCGGCATGTTTGTCTCTGCAAATATTTCATCATCAGTATTGCACACTTGTAATTTCCCAACGATTGAATGTCCAATGTGAAATGACACTGGTAGATTTTGTAATGATGGCACAGCTCCACCTCATTAAAAAAAAGACTCTGAAAGAAAATTCAAAATCCAAAAAATCCAAATAAAGCCTGTTTTTCTTTTCTTTTTTTACACAGTTTCCATCAGCCTGAGAACTCATACAGTAGCATGCACACTGTGAATCTACAGTAAAAACTTTAATACCAGCTTAGTTAATAATAAAATAAAATGTGATTGGTAGACTTACCTGGTTGGGATGATCTGAATGTTTGCTGTGTAAAGAGCTTTCTCCTACCACATCCAAGAATGTAAAGGAAATCCTGCCCCTCTCTTTGCTCGACACTTCACACACACACGCACACAGCTTCTATGTGGCGGGGTGTGACAGTTCATCTACACCTCAGTCAGTGGTCAGTAAAAAGAAGTGTGCTAGAAAACGGAACAAACAGACACAAAAAGTCATTTATCACAAGTTCAGTTTATTTATTTTTCAAGTTTTATTTTCCACTCAAAGTGAACTTCAGATGCTGGGTACATCAAGTTTGGGTGTGTACTTTCATGTTTAACCAGGCTCACAGTTAGAGGCGATAAAGCCGTCACCCATCACCACAGACAACTGCCTTCATTCCACTGTTTCACACTCATTTAATTACTTGGTAAATGGCTCGTACATCTGCTGTTTGTACAATCAGCGTGGCAGTGGGTGGCAGTCAGAAAAACATGATCGCTGCTGATTTTAGATTAGTTAACCACAAGCTGGTCTTCCTGTTCCTGTTCTTGCAGCTCTGCAGAGAGAATGGGCACATGGTTACACAACCCCTGTAGGCACATCACAACCGTTTCAGCGTTCCGTTTTCCCCTCCCACTCCACTGCTTTAAGTTAAATCAAGTAAGCTATTATGGCCCTGCCATGCTGTCTGCTTAATCTAAATGACAAACCACTCTCATGGACCACTCTCAGTTGTCCAAACACAACACAAGAATGTTAGGGAACACAGCTCTGCTGTACTGAGACCTATGTTCTGCAGAAATTGTGGTGACAAATAAAATTGTAAAACTATACACATTATTACACACATACTATGAAACATGATGAACACCAACATTTCCAAAAATATTAATGAAATGGTACTTGCAGGCAACATGTTCCAACAAGTTTTCTCTGATGAAATATGACCCCCAAACTGTCAGCGAGTCATGATGTAGAGAAATCTGCTCCAAATCGCTCAATACATATAGAATATGTTATTGTTATACATGAGTGATCAATCAATCAATCGACTTTATTTGTACAATAATAATAATAATAATACATTTAATTTATAATGCACTTTACATTTGAAGAAAATCTCAAAGTGCTACAATACACTTTTCATACAAAACATGTAACACAGGGTGCTTCACATGAAAACACCCAACACCCACCACCCGCCCCCAACCCTCCGCCACAAAAGCCACCACCCATCTCCTGCCCTCTATGCCAACACCCACTGCCGAACCCCATTCTCCACCCCACCCCAAAACTAAATAAAATATAATCAAATTAAATAAAAACATTTAAAAAATATAATAGTAAAATAGTCAAACTAATTATGAAAAAATGTGTAAATAGTTATATAAAAAAAGAATAAAAGTTAAAGTAGTAAAAAATATATACATATAGCCAAAAATAAAGGTTAAGATATATAAATAAATAACAGTAGAAACTGCGTAACATTAAAAAATAAACAGGAAAATATTTTTAAATGGTTCAAGTAAAAGCCAAATCAAAAAGATAAGTCTTAAGTTTGCTCTTAACAATATGAACATTCTGTGATGCCCTCAGGTCTTCAGGTCGTTCCACAGATGTGGATCACAGTGAGAAAATGACGCCTCACCGCGGGTTGTCGTTCTGACTTTCGGTATTATTAAAAGGCAATTCCCAGAAGACCTGAGGGTCCTCGAGGGTTCATAGGGTAAAAGTAAATCAGATAAATGGGCTGGACTAAGACCATTAAGAGATTCATAAACCAGTAAAAGAATCTTAAAGTAAATTCTGAAGTGATATCTTATGTATTGTGTCATTAACATCATCCAAACAACCATCACACACATTTATTGGGTACTTCATGAGTACCCAATAACTTTTTTTTACTTTTATGAGAATTGCTTATAGACCTGCTTATAGTGACTACAGACCCGTCGCCATGGTCTTTTCAGTGCCTTATGCTGTCATACCACAAAACACCACTGACCCCAAGGACAAACTGTAGCACATCATTTGGTCTGCTAAGAAGGTGATTGAAACAAGACCTGGGCTCCTCTAAGAAACTGAGGCATGCAGACACAAACTTTTAGAGACACTCCTCTCTGGCATGACAAGAACAAGGCCTGAAGACTCTACAGGTTACATTAATGTAAGATCTGATAACTATATGTGTGACCCACACCCTTTGATAACATTTTGCTTTATTGCTACATTTGGGAAAAACATCTGCATCCCGTGAACATTAGCGTAGAAAAACTGAACAAAACATATTCATCTAACCTGACTTCATTTTTATCTTCCTTATATTTTTTACTTCATGATTCTTGTTCACCAAAACACCAAGGCAAATTCTTATTATGTCATATGTTTATGTGATAATAAACCTGATTCGCACACACTTGCATGCATGCATGCACACATATTTCCAAACTGAGAGTTATACTTCTGCGTGGTCAAACATAATTTACCTATCTTCTCTAGTCAGATAACAAAATAAATATTATCTTTACATCATACCAAATATTTTACTATTTTCATCTGGTATATGACAACATGGTATTGTGTGTTGTGTATTTTTTCATTACTTTTCTATTTACTGTTTTTTGATTTGATATGGCTGATTTTCTATTTTATCCTATATATTATTTTTTTTTATATTTTACATGTAACACTGACTTGTAATGCCACAAACAATGAGGACGTGAGCGTAACACCCACCTAATACAATAGCTTTAATTCCCTAAAAGCACTAGAGGGCAGCACAGGCTCTCCTTCAGTCCCCTTCAGTAGTGTGGTGTTGAGTGTTGAGTGTTGAATACTTTTAGTATTTGGTTTAAGGTTGCTAAAGTAGTATAAGTAGAAATTTATCTACAACACTTTTATCTTATGTTTGTAGCATAAATGTCTTAAGTCAAAACGCACAGACACATTCATTGGTACAAAGGATAAAGTAGAGTGTTTGCAACTTCAGGCTATCAGAAGTAATCAATGTACAGACTTTAACTTGCATTCATCTCACCTCAGGCTCTACCCATTGACCTATGCATTACACAATAAGCAAAACTACTTAGCTCTTTTAGCATCTACAATTCTGCCAGTAATTATTTATATATAGTTTTTGTATATTTGTATAACTTTTCTTTTTTTTATGATTCATATTTTTATTGAGTTTGACATTTTACCAATGATTAAACAAGAGAACAGTGGAAATAATATAATAATAATAATAATAATGGTAATAATAATAATGGTAATAATAATAAGGCAAAGTCAAGATGGATGGACAATCTTATTTTGACAATAAAACATGAAAATAACAAATAGAAAATAAAATAAAATAAATACACACAAGTCCCAGACAGATACATCAGTCCATGCTCAATATGTTAAGCAGTCCATTTACCAGGAAACAACCACTATATTGTTGTTGTCCCATGTGAAATTTACTGACCACAAGTAGACTTCCGGAAAACAGATTCCTGCATAACATCCAGTCCACCTCCACCTTCATTTCCATTCCACTCTCTAAAAACAGCCCATTATGATCAATGTATGCAGAAATGTTTTAGCTACCCTGTAAAAAAAAAACAGTCTTAAAAACATTCCCCATTTCTCATTATATTTATTATTAGTATCATTTGTTATACTATAGGATATTCTTTCAAAAGCGACTACTTTACCTAACTCTGTGAGCCAGTATTGAAATACCGGGCCCTCTGCATCTTTTCACTTTAACTTTCATGGTTTTCAAAGTTACGTTTGTTTTCTGGTGGGGTCACTCCAAAGCTGTCCACAAAGGAGGCAGTGGTCTGTTTGACCATCTTCATTGGCTCCTTCCCTTAAAGGACAAGGCATGGTTTGCCAGGAAGGTCTTGCAATGTGGCCTAGTAAACGACAGCACGGTTACAAAATGCTTGCACAATTAAAATGATACTATTACACTTATGAATGATGAAATAAACACAGAGGGGAGAGATGGAGGAACAGAGCAGTTATCTATGTGTTTTCTACTACACGTGTGCTCATTTTGTAAATCCTGCTTAACCTTTCTTTCCCTCTGCCACCACCAGCCTCGCACCATTCTGGATCTCCTTCATTCAAGATCTTATCCAGTCACCTTGCTCCTAAATTAGAACTATTAATTTGGTTTTAATAAATCCTTTAAACTTATTTCAGTCTGCAGTTGTTGTTTGCAGTTTGGGTCTGCTACTGTTCATTTTAACAATCTATGTATGTAGTATATTACTTTAACCAAAGCAAAGTAGAAATTAGCTGCTTGGCCTCTTTATTAATGCCTTGTCTGACATACACATAAAACATCTGTGCAATGTCTGCAGTATTTATGCATCATAAATCATGGAATAATGTGTCATTTGTCTCTTAATTCTGTGAGAAGAGATCCTAAAATTGTCACTGTCTATAGACAATGTAGGTCAATTTGACTCAAAACATAATGGATGTGATTTTTTTCAACACAATAGGAGGTTTAGACAATCACAGAGATGTGAGCTGTACCACCTTAACCAGAATGAGCCAAACAGCAGAGTGAGAAGGTATTCATAGAGCTCACTCACATCCACACAGTCCTGACAAGCCTAATTAGACAACAAGTGGACGGAGCTTTGTGGGTGAACCAGACTTCACTAAATAAACCAAAGACTGAAATATCAAACATATTAACAGACCTACAAGTTTGGCTTTTTAAAGCTCATCACGCCTACATTTGAGTGACAGACACAGCTTTAACCTGATGTATTTATTCTATACATCATCTTCACTGCTTCTTTCTCTTCATTCTTCTTCAGAAACCAGTTGTGTCACCCCCTGTACAGATTGTAAAGCCCTCAGAGGCAAAATGTGTTTTGTGAATTTGGGTTATACAAATAAAATTTGATTGTTGGAGATTGATTGATGATAGAGATGGGATTACAACCTTCTCTCCGTGCAAGGTAGTAAAAGTTTCCAAGAGCCTGATTCTAACTCTAATTAATTAATCGATTCTGTCTTCCTCACCATGCGTCTTAGCGCCATGCCCAAGGCGTTAGGTTTCTCTGATAAGACCAAGGGTTATATCCCTCACTGTTTAAGTTCAGAGAAGAATTTACGGTGCGTATTAAGTGTCTACCAGAGCCTTCTGGTAGTAACTAACGGCCCAATTAAGACAATTGGATTGGCACACATCATTGTGTGGTGTTTGCTGCTCTCTGTTGGGTTTAACATGCAACAACCACACACTCTGGACAACTGCAAATCACATTTAAAACATCTTCTGCCCAGTAAAGTGAATTCTGTGCAGTGTCTTATACTGTATGAATCGTAGTTTGGCCCTTTTAGTCATGAAGTTTTTACAGATCTGATGTCGACATCAGGAGTGGTGGATAGAGTGATCGTATCAATAGTGTTTTTTCAGATTGTAATATTATCCTGTATGTTTTAGAGAGCAGTGTTTTTGAGGGAAGAAATACGGTTACTCCTAATGCTCGGGAAATTGATAATGGAAGTATAAAAAGATTTGGATAAATATAAATACATAAATAATAAATATAACACTTCTTTGCCCGAAAGAGAAAGGGTCACTTCCAGAGTCACTTCCATTTTTGAGTGAAGTGACACTAAAGAGACTAAAGTTGGGCAATGACTGGATTAGGGTAACAATGAAAATATGGTCAGTGGTACGAAAGAAATGATAACTGTCACACTCCATTTGTAGAGCCACCAAAACTGCAACAAATCCAGATTTTTTTTACCATCTATGATAGACACAGGGTATAATAGTCGGACACACCAGGGTACAGATAGATAGATACAGTTACATGATACATATTCACGACACAGACAAGAGTACAGTAGACTAGAGTTATGACTTCCTAAAGGTGCTCATTTTTATTAACATATGAAGGAAGCAATAAAACCATCCAAGCTGTGACCGACGTCTTGTGCTTGAAATGTCGTTTTAAAAATATTTTCTCCAACCAAGTTCATTCTTTAACATTTAGATATTCTGTTATTCTCATTCACACCAATACCCTTAAAATGAATGTTGTCTTTTAAAAAACCTGGTTTACTGTATATGCAGCGTGACACTGACTGCTCCTCTCTTCCAGGTGGAGGTGCTCTAGGACAACCCTTAACCTAACACAACTGGTTTATGATGCTTTTTTTTCTTAGTTTGGATTTCCATCTCAGTATATTTTCTGTGTCATGAGTGTTGAAGCTTTTAAGCAGTGTCAGGAGCCGCTTTCAACTCTGAGCTTCAACTCTTGGATTGGATGACTTTACTTTGTGGCATTTGTGTTCTGTTAAAGGCACAACATCAACAAACATGATGAGGGCCTCCACATGGGTCTTGTTTGTCCTGCTCCTGAGAACATGTCTCATCAGGGTTCTTATGTGAAAAGTCTAGTTTTAAACTGATATTTACAGTGTGCTCAGATGATGTATGTTAAAGAATAATTATTGTGTTTAATCACATTATCATGCAGAAAATCTAAGGATGTATTCTAGCACAGGAATACTGCAAACACTACCCAGAGAGGATGAAGGACAAGGCAGCTGGAAAGACCCCCAACAGTACTATGTGGTACTGGGCATGTGACCCAAGGCTTTCTATGTCATGACCTGTTCTTGCTGGTGGCAACAACGATGAGTAGGACCCAATTCCAAACTGCACCTTTGGCTACACCAAGGACTCACATTCAACTCTGGCCCATCTCCTTTTGCACCCCCTAGTGCAGCGAACGTCAACTAGCGGCCCGTGGGCCAGAGCTTTCAATCCGGCCCCCAGAATATTACGGAATTCAGGAATAGCCTAGTGAAGAGGATAAAGTATGTTTCTACATTTTTCTTTAAGTTAAATGAAACGTGCCATAATATGCCATAACTCGCCTCCAATCGAAAATGACGATAAATGTGTTGCTCTTTTATTGTTTTACATGCTCATTCTGTCTGTCAAAATTGTATTTTCTTGGGCTTCATTTCCCCACACAATAGTGCACAACTGTGGAGTCTCAATAACAACTATCAACTTTAAAGAGAAGAGCATGGTAAGTGCAAGCTTTGCACATCAGCAAATAGGTACAAACCACAAATAAAAGCGTCAGGCCTCAGTTATGAGAAATGTTCCTATTTACATGCGATCCAACAAATCCAACAACTGCGTTTTTACAGCAGTCATTTTGAAAAATACAGATGTCACCAATGATAGTAATTCACGAACAGCATGTTTCAATATATCATACCTCTATCAAGTCTAAGAAGTGGTAGTGACCCATCTCTGCATGGTCTCTCTACAGTGCAACAGTACACTCGTAAATAGCTTCCTGTCCTCTCAGTGTTCATAATATCATGTAGGCCAAAGTCACACTAGAATGTCATAGAGCATTCTAGTGGCAATATTGGAGACTACCAGTGACAGAACACATTTGTTAATAACTGGAACAGAATATATAAGAATTTTTATGAGTGCATAAGAGAAATATGTTAATTTGGTTTATAAATGGTAGATACAACACTTTATCCCACTGGCCACAACTGTGGCCGACATAAAACATCATGGCTTGTACTGTACTTTTATCATATTTATAGTTGGTAATATTGTCTGTGTGTTTTGTATCTATTTTATCCAAATACATACTTCTGAACACTGCAAAAACAGAACCGTGTATGTGTGTAGTGTTTTGTACAGAATCCCTAGGTGGCCATGCGTTCATGCATTTTACTTCCTCCGTTTCTTCGTGATAATGAGTTTTTTATTTCATTATCCTGAAATATCACGTGTAGTCTAGTCTAATAATTATTGCAACTGCCATATTCTCCTCGTGCTCCTCTGATATTGCTACATGATGATTGCTGCAATGATGTGTGTGTGTGTGTGTATATATATATATATATATATATATATATATTGAGAAAATGATCCCGTTATCTATAACAACATTTGGTATTTCAAAATATATAAATATATTGAGATAAATAACTCAAGATCGTTATCACAAGAAAAATGAGAAAGTAAAACATATGAATGCAAGACTGCTTGTGTACTTTTCTTTAGTATTATATTTGTTTGCTCTGTTGTCTTCTCTTCCTTTTTTTCAAACTCTTCCCACAGCAGTGTGGACTGCACAGCTTCCTTTGTGCGCACTGTAAAGTGCGCCAATCACGTCAGGAGGGCTTTTATTTTGGAGTCCATGCCGGAAGTGGCCAGCTTCCATTACCGTGGCTGGCTTCACACCGGGTTGTCTCCTCCGGTTTCCTGCTCCTGCCCTGTACATTGCACTATAAAGCTGAACGGAGTCCGCGGCGCTCCACCGACACACGGAGGATGACACACGGAACACAAACTGTCCCGTTACGACTTTTACCGCCACTCACCGGCGAATAAAACATTTATTCGGTGCAACAAACTGAGCAAATAAGGTGGATATTAGTGATTACCAGCCGAGGCCGACACATTTCAGCACCGGGACAAGCTGGGACGGGATGCCTGGGGACGGGATAGAAATTCCCCGGTTAATGAAATCCGGTTCCAGGCCACCGCCGGTATGCTAATTTGTTACATTTAGGACACAGAGAAGCAGTGGAAGGCAAACATGGGATTCCTGCACCAGCTCCATCTCCTGCTGTGGAAGAACATCTCTCTGAAGAGGAGGGGACCGGTAAGACGAGCCATTTGTTCCCATGACAGCCTGTGAAATCATGCATATGTGCACAGAACGCTCGTGTTTGGTCGGTCGTGTCTATGGGAGGCAGACGGGCGTCGGTTCCGCCTGCTCCTGCTCCACTGCCCCGAAAATCATCCTCCTTCTCGTGCTAATACTAGCGGAACCTGTCTGTCTGCAAATGTTCCACAGACAGTAGAATAACAGCCGCATTGAGCTCCGTGAGATGCTGATGGAGACTGATGGAGAGCAGGAGGCGCTCCTCCATACTGTGGCCGTGCTGTCGAACAGGTTGTTGTTCGTGGGTGAACAACAGTTGTGTAATCCCAGTTTCAGTTGATTCTAAAGGCCCGTGTGCCGCACGGGAGCTCAGGATGTGCTGTCATTGGCTAATCAAGTTTTTATTCTGACATATTCATCAGCTGCAAAAGATGTGATGGGCCCGACTGGTGTTGATTGGTGATGACAGGATTAAGATAATATCAAATGTAACATGTGACAAGATATCACATATGAATACTCTCATGTATGCCAGTAATAATCTCACACAGATTTTGTCTAAAAAAATAGAAAAAAGTAGAATTCAGATGATTATCAGAAAGAACAACATATTGTTTATAGAAGTGACTGATCTTGTGTGTGCTAATTCAATATTTCATTGCCGTAAAGTTGTCAAAGACAATATGTTTTGATTAAATGGTCAAACCCGAAGCCGCGGAGGCCTGACTTTAAAACCCTAATATGTATAAAGCTCCAAAAACACTGCTTCCTACATATCCCATAATGCAATTTGATAGTGTCTTTCCACCATCAGAATCAGAATGGCTTTATTGGCCAGGTGTGTGTAAACACACAAGCAATTTGACTCTGGTTCACTTTGCTCTCAGTTGTACATACAGCTATAGACATAAGTACAGTTAAAAGACAACGGACATGACAGGTAGGCACAGACATAAACATAAAAACATAAACCTAAAAAATAAGTATATACATATGTGTATCTATCTATAAACATTTGACAGTAACATTTGTACACTGGATAAAGGACTGGTGATGCAATGGTGCAGATGATGGAATAAATATGGTTTCTAGAACCAGTTGTGTTATGTGCATGAGGTGGGTGGATATGACTGCACAGCAGACTAAATGAAAACAGCGAGGATAAATACTGTAAGTTATAATGTACAGGTATTTCACAGATTTACAGGTCATTACGCAGATATAACAGATAATATTACAGATATAACAAAATAATGCCATCTAGTATATGTCTATATACAATATTTTTAAAGCTGCAGTGGTCTGTTGATTAGAATACAATTATCTTTAGTTTTGTCCTCTGTGACAATAATGGAATAAATATTCACAGTAAACAGAATATGTGTGGCTTGCTGACAAAGACATTACGTCACCTGATCAACATTTGATCATTTGAAATGACGAACATTTGATAGACTACGCCAATAATGGAGAAAACAATCAACAAATGAATCAATTATGAAAACAATTGTTGTTGCAGTGCTTCACATAGTCAGTATAGGTTTATAACACAGGCCTCTGGGATACTAAGATACTTGTGTGATGTTAGCTGAGTAATTCAGTCATTGATTCATCTCCCTCTGGCTAGCAGAAGATATTATGTAACTGTAACACTCCCAGTGATAAGTAAATTGACTTGGACTTTCTAGTTTTGCCGCTCCGGTTGGTTTTTGGGCTGAAACTGGTCTGATTTTGTGCAAACTGACTTAAGCGGGATTTGTCATTATGATCCAGTCTGTCAGACTGAAAGAGAAGAAGCAGCTCTCAGCGATGTCGACCATTTAGTGAGCGGTCGCTACAATCCTCTCAGCACATGTAACCGTGTCCTCACATTAAGTTGCTAACTACTATTTAAAATGCTTCCTGTAATAACAGCCAAGATGTTGGGATTAACGGACTACAAAAGACTACTGTAACTTGCAAAATTTACAAGAAGGCCCAAAGAATTAGCTGTAAACAGAGCTACAGATAGCAGCTGTTCCAGAAAACCTCTCAGGAAATCAGGTGGACGTTTGGCTGCAACTGAAGTTGTTTTAGTTTCCTAATTGTATCCAAAGGTCAAAGCCTGTTGAATTGATCATTTGGCCGTTTGTGGTCAGCAAACCGAGCTGTCAGTGACATGTTAGCAAACAGTTTCCATAGACACAGAGCATCATAAGCATTCATTAAATGATGAAAATGTTCATTCAACAGGCGGCTCGCTTCAGGCTCATCTCAATGCAGTTTTGTATTTCCCTGTAATGTAGCACAAATGTTAATTTTAGCATTCTTTCTAAAACTCAAACCACTTTCTTCTGCCCCTAATGTTTAAATAATTCAATGAATATCAGAAATGTGCGATGACCAGTCGATTAATGGCTTCAACTAATGACTAGAATCATCTTTAAGGGCACTGTGGTGTTTTTGGACATGTGCAACAGAACCTGGTTTGACTTCAGATCATTGTGCTGACATCTTTTTTGTGTAGATCTGTCTAGTTTCCTGATGGACAGTGGAGTCCAGGAGAACAGGCACCAACTGCAGCTGCTGTTAGCTAATGTTAGCTCAGTATGTTAGCTGGGCTTCCCGGACTGTGAGCTCAGAGCACTGGAGGAAGTGTTAGTGTACCACAGGCATTCTAGACCACCGGGAAGAGGAGGAGGTTTACAGGATGGGGCATGGGGGAACACTGACATGGTAAAGAGCTGGTGTCATGCCAGAACTGGAGCTGGGCAAAAGCAGGTAATGTGCTCAACGGACTCTATAGACATAATGACAGAGGAGAAGAAAGTGAGGAAGCTAAGAAGGAGACGAGTAAATCTGGGACTCTCTTGCTGTTGGACTAGTAAGTAATATTAGCATGCTGCTATGTCTTCTGTTGTTGACTTTGATGTTTGGTTGTTAGCAAAGTCGCCAACTTGCTAGTTTTTGATCATAAGTAATGTATTCATAACAAATACATGTGTAAATATCCATACATATACATATATACCGCAGTGGGATTACACTGTGTAACAAATCATAACAAATACATTTCTATGTGATATTGCTTTAATAAAAAAAAAATCCTGAAACATAGGAAAAGCTGGAGAGATACATGAAAGGACAGACAGAGAGAGAGAGAAAGAGAGAGAGAGAGAGACAGGGGTGGGGTGACATGCAGCAGAGGGCCTGTGGGCTGGAATCAAACCCTCTGGTTGCTGCAGTAAGGACTCGGCCTCAGTTCATGGTGTGCATGCTCCACCAGGTGACTTACCAGGGTGCCTCAGGTATCTGGTATTATCTGACGTGGTGACCTCCACAAACCGTGCTGTCTGACTATGCATATTGAAGTGAAGCCTTTAATCCTTGCAGGGTCTATTATTAGCCATCAGAAGTCCTGATGCCTGTCAGCTGTTTTATTGTAGTTCTGTTTTTGCTGTTTTTAAAGCAGAGGCTGGATGTGTCCTTTTTTAACTCCACCTGATGCCTTTGCTGCTGTCTTGATAGAGGAGTTGGTGTGTGTGTGTGTCTGTGTGTAGGGTTTGTGATTATGTGTGGGGTGGAGGAAGCTATTTTTAGCCCAACTACCTTCAAACTCAGAGGAGTCAAGAGAGGCGCATTGGAGAGCCTCTGTAATAATAATAGTAACAGCTGCGTCATTTCTGTATATAGATTTGTGATAACATCGCCATGGTTTGGCCTCACCGAAGTTACCCATAGGATTGATGATCAGGCCAAAACGGCCTAGTCAGCACTCAACTGAGATAGCATCAGTCACATATGTGGCTCCCCACTGAAACATAGACAAGCTCATGCACAAATTAAAGGAGCATTGTGGCCCAGTTGTATAAAGAGTATAAGTTACTCTACTGTATGTACATATTTCCATTCTATGCTACGCAAATATTGTACTTTTTACTCAGATTTACAGATGACATGACATAATTAGAGGATAAAATATGGTGCATGGTTATAGATTCAACTACCTAACTGTATATGAAGTAGTTAAAATGAACTGCACTAGCTGGGGGGTGCATAAAGACTGGAAGCAGGGTGAAACCTTGCTTGCCTGGCTCTGTACTAAGGTCTGCTAACACCCTTTAAAGGGACAGTTGGGTTTTTTTGATGTGGGGTTGTTGAGGTGTAGTCAGTGTGTTACCTACAGTCGACAGCGGTCAGCATGACCTCATTGTGACCTCATTGTGGAGAAGCAGACAGAAGTCCTGTCAGGTAAGTAGAGCAAAGAACTGCTCTGGACAGGGTCAGCAGAAAAACGTGTTTTAGCCACATAAAAAATGGCCATATATATTCAAAAAATCAATATCTGTTTGAGTGTGCGCTATAGTGAGCATATTCTCACTGCTTTAACTCACCATTAGACAGCTCTTTCCTTTGGTGCTCATTGTCTCGACTCTATAATTTACATGGTCCTATGCTCAACCCTAACTGTGCTGCACATGACGTGTTATCTCACAGTGGACTGGAGTTTTAGTGGTTTGTAGAAGAGAAAACAAATACAATTAAAGTTGCAAGCAGCGATGGTCAGGCCCTCACACATGTGCGCACGTCAAAATGTGCGCATGTCGAAATGTGTGCATATCGAAATGTGCATAATATCGGTCTTGATAACCGCAAGAAGTTTCAGACAGCTCTGAGAAGGTGCTTCCTGACGATTTTTTCTTTGAATGATTTTTATGGATCGCCACACCCACACAGTTTCCCCAAAATTCATAATTTTGATAACTTTTACTCAGTACGTCTATATGAACACTCCTACTAAGTTTGAAGTAAATTGGATAGAATCCCTAGGTGTTCGTTCAAACATGACCCCTTCTTAACCAGCTTGACACCGAAAATGGTGATTTTCATCCTTAAATATCTCGCTTCGTGTTCATTGTAGCCCATTGTTGCAAGAGACTTTTTTGTAGGTCTTGTCATGTTCTACAATCCGGCTGAGGTTTCATAACTCTGTGCCCGAAACTGTGGCGGGGCTGCCTCAAAGAAAAGTTCAAGGGGGCGCTATGGAGCGTTTTTGCCCTGCCCCCTAAATGATATTATGTGGTCTTAACAACCACGTGAAGTTTCAGACAGCTCTGAGGAAGTATATGATAGCCCAAAAGTCAAAGGAGTCTCATTTTTTTCCGGAAAAATCGGCACCGTTGACTTTGACACGCCGTCCTCTGATGAAAAGTTGTGATTTTGATAACTTTTCATTGTCGAGGCCTTAAGAACACACATGCCAAGTTTCAAACACATCGGATGAAATCCCTAGGAGGAGGAGTTCAAATGCGACCCCTGAAAATGACCCAAAAACACGAAAAGTCCAAATTTGACAAAAATTGGACGCCGTACACCTCACTGTAGCCCGGGTCACCAAGAGACTTTTTGTGCGTCTCGGCATGTTACATACTCCCTCCAAATTTCGTACACGTGGATGAAACCTTGGTAAGGGGCACCGCCGAAAACACACATCTAGGTGGCGCTGTCGAGCCATATGCATACGTCCATGTGCGAGACCCCCAAACTGCAAAATTTTACACCCGACTTCGGGGGGTAGGCAAATTTTCGAGTACATATAGGCCGTCGAAAATGTGATTTACTTTTAAACGTTGTTAAACGTTAGAAATCCAATAGGGCCTCTCCCCAGTGTGCCGTGCTCGGGCCCTAATAAAACAAAGAGTGATTATGACAGGTGGAATACTGTGAAGGCAGGTGGATACCTTTTATGAATTTCAATATACAGAAGAAGAAGAAGTTGCAAATGGTTACTTAGAAATGGAACACCTAGAAAGAGCCCAAGCTACCTGCTGGTGCAGATGTGTAAACTGTAACGCTGAGTGAGACTTAGCTACAACATAACGACTCAGCCAGCAAGTCACATACAGTCTGCATCACCAGACATTGCAGACTTTCTTCAGTTTTCTGACGATAAATTAGAAATAAATGTCCCAGACCAGAAAGGCCTGATAACAGTTTGTCTGTGCATAATGACAACCAGTTTCTTCAGCTATGTTCACCTAGAGGTAGAGCAGGTTGTCCACTAATCAGATGATCAGCTGTTTGACTGCTGGATCGAAGTGTCCTTGGGCAAGATACTGAACTGGTCAGCCTACAAACTCTAATCTACAGTGTTTGATGGTATAAAAAGCAATAAAACAAATACACTGCACGTTTTTTGTCAAATAGTTGAGAAAGCAAACAATGCTGTGTTCTGCACCGGGTTTACATCTCATCATTTCTTTACACTAAATACACCTTTTCTGACGTTAGCTTCAAAACATTTTTCTATCACGTTACACTTTGATTGAGATCAGCTGACCTCCGTAAAATCACGGCATAATTGCTGTCCAAATAACAAAAGCTAAAAGCAACACATGGACACAGAGAGATATTAATCTTGGTGATTATGCTCTGGATAAAGCTTTCAAACAGTTTTCATTGTCACTTTTGCCTTTTTCTTTGCTTGGCAAAGTAGCGGCGAATCACTACTGTGCGACGCAAGATGGCGGCCTCCGTGTAGGGGGACCCGCAGCATATGTACATAAAAAGGCAAAATCTGAAATAATAAAAACAGAACAACTTGTTTCATAGGGTGACTATAAAGCACTAACAACACAGTCATATATATTATATTCCATTTCTGTTAAAAAATCACCATAAATATTACACATTGGACCTTTTTGTCCACTGCAACGCTAGAAGGATTTTATTTTGAAACAGATACAGGAAGTGTTGAGTTTGTATTAACAGCATAATGCCCCAGCATTAACAAGGCTTTTACTGTTGTCACGCACAGCAGTCAGACTATAGTCAGTTTGATGATATAATTCAGACATGGGTAACATTCCATCCATCTTGTAGACAGTGCCAAAGATCTGATAAAGGTCATGGACTACCTAGCCTGCCATATGTCTCTCACACCCTCCAGCTGGCATTAAAGAGGCTCATTTAGCTTGTTGCTAATAGCACCGGCAGACAGAACTACACCCGCCTAGAAGGCTAAGGTACATGTACAGATCAACCAACCAATAAAACCATCAAGATGTGCTGGAGCAGGGGCAGTGTTTAGCTCAGTTGGTAGAACAGCCCCCTGTACGAAGGCTCAGTCCTTGCTGTGGAAGCCCAGGGTTCAAAACCGACCTGTGGCTCTTTCCTGCATGTCATTCCCCATATCTCTCTCCCCGCATTCCTGTCACTCAAAAAGATGTGCTGGAACAGAAACTGGCTTTGAGAATATTTGGGTCTAAATATAAGTTCACTGACAATCTCAACACTCACCAGCGGACAATACTGGAAAAGATGCTACCTCTTCTGGCTACATTTAACAAGTTAACATGAAAAGTGAGCACCTTTAATGTGATGGTGTCAGGTGTGATTCCTGCTGTCACTATGCACTGTGCCCTGTGTATTCACTTATACTAAATCAAGAAAGCAACCTGCTAAGTGATCTGAACATCCATCGAGTGAGTTGAGCATCAGTGACTCTCTTCTCTACCACTGGAAGCACTTTTTCTCAGTTCCTTCTTATTTCATGCAGTCTTAACACACACTGCTCTGTAAAGTGCAGCTTATCTTGCTGTCAGTGACATAATGCAGTTTTCCCCCATGGGTCCATGTAGGGCCGATGATGATGATGACATCACCAAAACTGTCCAGTATTGATTTGCCTGTCATTCCATATGACTGCATGTTTACAGCTCTGACAGTAGCAGAGCTTCCAGATCTGTGAATTGAAGCTAACGTGGCAGTACCACAGTAAATAGTTTCCTGGTGTGTATGGTCTCTAGTTTCAAGTCTCCTTCCAAACACCATGATGTTCACTTTGTAACACATTCAAAATATTGTAACACATTTCTGTTGAGCAGATGCAAAATAAGAAAAGTCAATCAGAACTCTAAACCAAACACCTTGGCCAGCTGTACAGAACAGTGGCAGCAGCTAGCAGTGTGTTTGACCTAGATCTAGTGTGTCTTTGAATGATAGTCTTACAGTGGGCTGGGCAAAATCCACTGTCTGCGTATCTATGGAGACTGCAGAGAGCCAGGGACTCAGAGATTTAAAGTGAAGAGAGAAAGAGAAGAAAGAAAGACAACAGGAAAACAAGAAACCATTTGCAAAGGAAAGAAAGGCAGGGAGGGTGTGAAAGAAAGAGAGATACAGAAAGCTTTTAGAGATGGCGGGGTTGAAGGATGAAGCTGCTGACTGATAAGAGAGTGTGCAAATCTGCAACAGAAGGTTAACTGACATCTAAATGAATTATGAATGCTATCTGTAAAGTCTAATAGACTAGCAGCTGGTTCACTGAGGCCTGGCACTGGAGACAGGAGAGGTTATGTATAAATCCTGTGAGGTAACTGTGCTGCAGCTCTTCATCTAGAGGGCACTTAGATAGTTTTAAACCGTTCACTTCTCGTGGATCCTAACAGTGTGGAATGTCTGGATTCTGTGTGGAGTGATTGAATCTCCCTCACTGCTGATAAAAGAATTTGATCACTCGGTATCACACGTGTCAGCTTTATTTTTATTTGATTGGATGTATTATCACCTTATGAACTGTATATGATGGTCTCTTTAATATGAAAACTTATGTCCCATTCACTCAGAAATTGTATGTAAAGAATGATGCACCTGTTGCTGAGCACTAAAAATGAAATACTATGATAGCGGCAAAAGTGTTAGCAAACAGTTGCCTATTTACACAGTGCAAAGAGAGCAACATGAGCTTTTATTCATCTATGCCCATGTGATGGATGTCCAAAGTCCAATACTCTCTTGTAGCTTGTGTTTGGTCTCCACCAACTCCTGAGAAAAATATGTCTCTTCAGCTGCTAAATGCTCCACTATGCTCATCATCTAGTCTCTATGCATCTGTCTGTACAGTGGGTTTATCAGAGACTTTTTTGGCTGAAAACAGCTGTTGTTGCTGCTGGAAACCAGATTGATGACGGCAGAGTTTGTGGGCCATAAAAAATGAGAAGCAAAAAGGGAAACTGCAGGGACACGCAGAGTTGGTGAAAATTCTATTTACTGACTGTGAGTTCATCACACTGCATAACCTCACGTTAAATAGTCATTTGACATATTGTCCATGTAAAGTTATTGATCAGTGCAGCTTCAAATAAATAATAAGAAAACAAAATATTGGGAACAACAGGTATTCCTGATCAAATATGATGGCTGTGGCTCAGGTTGTAAAGTGGGTCATAGTTCAAGGGTTGCTGGTTCAATTCATGGCTCCCCAAAGTCCAGCTGAAGTGTCCTGAAGACGAAGATACTGGACCCTAAAGTCCATTTCTCATCTTCAGATACAGGAGTTTCCCAGTATAGCCATAATGGCCTACTGTTGGTCGCTGCTGCTGCTGCTGCTGCTGGAAGTAAATGCCTTGCTCAAGGGTCTTGATCTCCTCTTACATGGAGGCCGCCATGTTGAAACATTGTGCTTCTACAGTAACCCAGAACAGACAAACTAAATAGTGACTCTACACAGAGCCTTTCAAGTGTTGTTTCTCCTTTACACAAGGAAGGTGAGGGTGATGTGAGGAGATTGCAATGCAGCGATCACTCTACTGGATGCAACTGAATTCTAAACACTGTATCTTTAAACAAATGATGTCCTGAAACCTTCAAAGCCATATGACAGCCCAACAGTATCATAAACCTTTGACAAAAACATTCTGAGTAAAAAAAAAGTTCATTTCTTTTAGTTTAACAGCAATTAAGGATTAATGGATTATCTGTTTCTAGAGTGTGGCAGTGAATGTGATGAATTTCTGTTCTCCCTTTGTGTGTTTGTCTTGTTTATTGTGCCACAGTAATTCTTTAAGTGTATAAGTTTGTTTTGTTTTTCTGTGTTGAGATATTGTTGGATTGCTCATTTTGCTTGAACTGTTTTATGCTTGTATATGAATAAAGATCTGTACGAGCAATAAGAAAACACCACTGTCAACAGAAACCCTAATCTCTGTCTCTCTATAAGAAATCCTCACTTAAGAAGGCATCATTAGAACATTCGGCCTGTTTGATTATTTCTGGAAGTGCACCATGCATTTAGCAGTTAGTATTCTCATTGGAGTTAAAATGATAAAGAGGCTATAAAAAACAACTCTCCATCTGTTTAGCTCAAATAACACAGTGCAACATATTCTCATGAAAGTGGAGCCAGAAATTTGATTGGACTTAAAATAGCTGCTCCAGCTGGATTAGATGTGACTTTGATTTAAAGCAGAGGGCTTTTTCTGTTGTGTCCAGCTAAGATAAATCCTGCTCACAATCACCAAGTAGGCCATCCACACAGCAAAAAACACTATTCAGTAGAATACAACTGCTGGCAGAAAGTCCTTTAGTACCCTTGGCTGCCAGTTTATGCCAGTAGGCTTTAGCTGTGGCAGCAGCAGCAGCAGTGGTTGGTGCTGGAAAAAGAGGCTCAGACAGCCTATGAATTATGGAGAGCTTCTTCCCTCCTCCTGGGAAATGCACTAGAGACAGAAGAGAGATTCTTAGATTCAATCTACAGATGAGATGGAGAAGAAAGAAAACGAGAGATGAGAGGAAAAAGAGAGAGAGGCCCTCACTCAACATGGCATTAGGGAAACATGGCATTAGTTCACCTGTCAAGCAGATGAACAACAACAACATAGCAGGCTGGAGGAAGATAAAGAGGAAGTAGATATGGATGGCTTTCAAAATATAGACTTACAGTAGATCTGTTCAAGTACAGACACATCAGCAGTCTCTTTCAGATATGTCAAATTCAGCAAATACATATCCTGTTAAAGAGATATTTTGGGTATTTTGAGGTGGGGTTGTATGAGGTACTCATGCAAAGTCAGTGTGGTACCTACATTAGTCAGCAGTCAGTGTGCCTCAGTATAAAGAGTGAGAGAGAGTGATGTCACCAGTGAAAATATACAGTGCTTCTTCCACCTCCTGGCTAATCTAAATATCTACAAAGACGTGGCTCATCGGTGGACCTGAGGCGGGCCAAATGACGCCTGGGTGCTGGAGTAAGCCATATGTAACACCACCTGTCAATCAAAGTGGCCACACTGTTACTTCTGCATAACCTTGAGCCTTAATATAATGTGAACAGGTGAGTTGTATATAAATTCACCCTCAGTACAGTTGTCATGAACGGGGAAATTAGCTATAGAGACCAAAACTGTTACACCAGTCTCACATGGACCAGCAGTGATTTTGCCCACTTGCACACAATAATGGCCACTTGAAAATTTGCTCTGATGTAGTTAATGAGTTTCTGGTTCTGCTGATCCATGGTTCCTCTCATCCCGTTAGGCACTGCAGACAACAGAGCGCTTCTGATTGGTCTGTTCATTTACTGAATTCTCGTGTCACTGAGAGCATAAGCGAAGTTTGTTCACATTGATCTCAGCAAGAAGGCCATGTGGTCAACCTTCCTGAATCTGCTCTGTCGCTGGTTTTGAATGTTGTGAAGCAGTGATCAGGAGTGTTTGTTCCTCTTGTGGTTAGGGCTGCCACAAACGATTATTTTGATAGTCGACTAATCACCCATTATTTTTTTTGATTAGTCGACTAATCGGATCATATGTAAATTGGCTGTCCCAGAGAGGGGCGAGTGGGTGGGCGTTATAAAGCTCGCGGACAAAGCCGTGAGCCACCTTCGCCCCTGAGTCTTTCCATGCCGACCCAGAGCCGCCGCGGAGGAAATGTGTGGCCGTCCCTGCCCTGCCGAGTTGAATCCCCCGGGCAGACTGCGCGGAAGTTGCGAAAAAATCGCGGTGATTGGTTAAAATTGCAACACCGCCCTGAATTCACGGGGATTCACTGAAGTTGCGTTGAAGTTGCAAATCGCAACATCGTGAATTCCTGGAGGGTCTGTGATATGGTATCATTTACGGTACAGTCAGGCCTGACGCCGATTACCACTACTGTGCATGTGCCTAGGTGTGTGTGTGTGTGTGTGTGTGTGTGTGTGATAGAAAGGCAGACGTAGCAGTGGAAGCTGTTTCGAGAGAAAAGCAAAGTAAAAAAAAAAAAAAAGATGCCTCGACTACTAAATTAGTTGTTGACGATTTTGTTTATCGACATAATTGTGACTAATTGACTAATCGTGGCAGCCCTAGTTGTGGTGCAGTCTATGCGCTGATGGAAGTCAACCTCGAGGTTAGCCTGATTGAAGTCTCCAGCAACAATGAGAGCAGCATCAGGATTACTGGTCTGTGTGCAGACTTTCTACAGAGCAGCTTCTGTACTGACCTGAGGTGGGATGTAGACTGCTGTGATGATGACTGATATGAAAATTCCTTTGGTAGAAAGTGTGGCTGACATTTAACAGAGCAATAACGTTTGACACCTACATCATTAGCTCTACCAGCATGCTGCATGCTTTTCTTCTCACTGAGGCTGAAGAGATTTACTTTATTGGAATTGGAAAAAAACAATAATCACGGTTATTTTGATTGATATTGAAAATCATGATTAATAAACACGATTATTCATTGATTTAAAAAAAAAGTGTATATTGCACTACCAAAACTCAACTTTAAATATAACTTTTGGAAAAACAACCAGTAATAAATTAGTAATGAGTAAAAAAGTAAAATAATAATATGTATAAATAATAATAAAAATAATAGCAATAAATAAAAATAAATACCCAGTCTACGTACTCTTAAGGCCAACTCACACCGGACGCGGAACGGAAGCGGAACGGCACCGCCGCGGTCACCGTATCCAGTCTAGTCCAGTCTAGTCAATGAGAGCACTCACACCGGGCGCGGATCAGAAGCGGCTCTCCGCGCCACGGCGCGAGCTTTCCGCAAGATTTCTATTTCTTCTGCGAGCCGCGGCTAAACCTCGTAAATTTCAACAGAGCACTGCGCACCAGACAGGAAATCCGACAGAGAATCAACATAATAAACTTCCGCCCCCCTTCAAAATAAAACACAATACACAGTTCATGTAGCTTTTTACAACTTCACATCAACGTTACGTCATGACCGGTGGCATCAGGTGATCAAAGATCGATCAAAGGGTCTCAACGAGAGACTAATTGTTGACGTGGAACAACACACAATAATTTATGACACAACAGATGCTTTTTATAATCTCCTCCATGTCGGAGAAGCAAAGTCAGCTGTTTGTTGTTGTTGTTTTCTTTATACACTGTTTATCGCGGGGTCTCGGGTATGTCCAGGATTCTCGCGTGATCTCGCGTGAATACGGCCGGCTCGCTCCGCTGCCGTTCTGCGGCTGATCTGCGTCCGGTGTGAGTTGACGCCGGGCAAAGTACCGTTCCGCTTCCGTTCCGCTTCCGTTCCACGTTCGGTGTGAGTCCCGTGTTAGACTGTTCCGTTGTGGTGGAAAAATACTCGGCAGTGGAGATATCTTTTTGCGACTTTTATTATACAAAGCAGGCAGTGCAACTCTGCTAAAGTGTTTGCGGGATGACAACACGTATCACTTGTCCATAGTCTTCATCAGTGTTTTGAACCCTGGGATGGGACACCTTGGCTAGCATGAATGTCACCGCCTCCATAATCTCTCACTGATGCTGGGAGCCGGTGGGATATGGAGCAGCATTGTAAAGAGTGTGCTCAATGGAGCACTGTGTTGCGGTAGCGGTGGCTGAAGTTGACGCTCTTGCACTTTTTTGGGTCTTTTGCTCCGTCAATACTTTGTCATAGACCACTTTATGGCTGAACTTTAAATGGTTAAACAAATTTGTCGCGTTGCCCTGGGGCGCAGACACGACGGCGTGACACACTTTGCAAACAATCTCTTTCTGCTCTACGTCCGACGATTTGAACCTAAAATGTCTCCAAATGAAAGCAATACCTTTCTTTTCAGCTAAAGGCTCAGGCTGCTTTTCTGCCATGTTGTCAATTGCTCGTTCCACAATTGATCCACAAACTCGCAGCTGCAGGTGCGTTCACTGTGCTTTTACAGCGCAGTAATTTGCATGCACATTAATCGTTTTTCTTCGATTACAGTGTTATCATTATTGTGAGAAGCCAAAATCGAAATCGTGATCAAAATTTGATTAATCGTCCAGCCCTACTCTTTAGCGATGAATCAATTTGGTTGGTGACATAAAAGTATCAAAGTTGGGTACCCAGCCCAGTCCCATCCCTGTCTACTTAATATGTGTCCAGATAAATGGATAGAAAGTTGGAAAGTTAGTTAGATTGTGGACAGCGCTTGTTTGGTTTGTTTGTTTCTATGTGTCAGAGGAGACGCTGTTTGCAGATGTAAATGTAACCCTGACAGTGAGAGCAGAAGGTGGACTGAAACAAGTATTTCATATCTTGAATCAGACACAGAGGAGATGACTGTTTCTTATTGTAAACAGATGGCTTATGAGCAGGATAGCACCAACTGCTGACTGACTCACATACTTCACACACTTGTGCTGAAAGATGTTTTTTAATGGTCTTGATATTGCACTCATATTATAGCTGCTATAATCAATATATTTCATAATAATGACAATTGACAATAAGAATGGGGTTGCAGAGAATTATCACCTGAATACATAGCTCACCTCGGCTAGTGAGTTTAGCCAGCCCACAACTTTAATGTTTTGGTTCATTTCACCATAGGGTAGCAAAATTCTGGGAATTTTGAAAGTTGGAAACTTTTCATGGGAATTAACAGGAATTTATAGAAATAAACTGGGAATTTACAAAATTGAAAGTTGGCCCTTAACAGGAAACTTAAATATAGTTAGGGAAAATATACTTTACCATAACCCTGACTAAAACAACCAGATTTTATGCAAGTACACTTGCAAATATATCTGCTATCACATGCACATAGCACACTGCTTACTGCAGGGCTACCTGCACAGGTGATTTCATCTTTTCTTGATCTGGGTACAAAAAGAACTGATTGCAGGTATCATTTGACAGGCCCAGTTTTGATACTACTCAGTACTGGGTTGTTTCGGTCGATACCTGAAAGGTATCGAGTACCGATACCTAGCCCTGGTGTCGCGTGATGATGATTCACTGTTGCCATCACAGCTTGTTTCTATGCTATCCTTAAGTAGCTAAAAAAAAAACATTTATTTCAGGTTAAACCAAAATAATGTTCTCATCAGTAATGGTTTGAATCTTTGGGAATAAAGGATTTGAAAGTATGGACAATGTAAGCGTGACGTCTCAGAATATGCAGTTCAGGCCGCTGCAATCTTGGAAGTCCTGCCTCTTCCATCTCCTGGCTAATCTAAAAATCGTCAAAAATGTGGATCATCGACCAACCTGAAGCGGGCCAAATGACGCTCAAACAAGTCATCTGTAACGTGCACCCACATGTCAATTAAAGTGTCCACTGCACAACTTTAACAGCAAGTTGTATATAAATTCACCCTCAGTACAGTTGTCATAGTTGTCATGAATGGGGAAATTAGCTATAGAGACCAGAACAGTTTTTTGTTCCTGGCTGTAAACATGTTTTTTTCTGCTGTGAAGTTCATTTTAATATGTGCGCTAATGGAAGTTGAAATGTTCTGTAACCAATGTCAAGCGACTGTTCGAAGAAGTGCTGTATTTATCACTTCCACATTGGTTTTATTTCACAACCATGGATGTTGACGCTTGATTCTGAATCATATCTTGGTGACAGACAGCAGCTATAGTTAGCTAAATTTACTTTACTGTCCATCAGGAAACTGTGTAAATCACAGATAATTGAAATATGATCCAGTGACATAGTGTCATAAAATGCACTGACCTGGAGCACAAAGTTACAGTGTGAGAACAGACGTACAGGGCACAGGGTGGGAATGACAAAGCCACCATTCACTTGATTATGAGTCAGTGTAACATCAGAATGATAATGAAGCTGTCATTTTAGATACAACTGTTGCATAATGTCACTTTAAACTGGATTTACATTTGGGATGATACATAGTAATTACAAAAGACTATATATATATGTGTGTGTGTGTGGGTGGTACCTGTTGTGTCAATCTTTGGTTAGTTTGTGATCACTGGAAAGCCTCATTTAACGTCCTCACTGCTCTTTGATTTTGTCCTGTGCTCCTGTTAATCCATCCAACAAACTGAGTGTCCTCTACTTCCATTACTGGAGGACAAATTAATTCACATCAGCTCTAAACTCTTAAGCCAAATGAAATTGTGCAGTGTTGGTTATAATGTGAGGATTCATGATAAATCAGCGCTTCTTTTTTTTTTCTGGTTAAAGTGTCCCTTTAAAAGACAAGTGTGATTAGAGGGAGTGGCTGCAGTGAGTGGCAGCCAGACTGAAGATGACACATCCATTTAGACAGAGGGAGTGATTCCTCCTACCAAAGACATCTTTTGTTACAATACAGACAGAAACAGGAGTGCTCTTTATTGGTTGTTTTTTCACTTTACACTGACAAAGCAGATTCCAAGACTAAACACTTGATAGTAAAAAATAAAAAGAAAACCCCCAGACAATCAGTTGAGTGATAACTGGTGTGCGTGTGTGTGTGTGTGTGTGTGTGTGTGTGCGTGCGTGGGTGTGTAGAGATGAAATTGTTTCATGCACCTTAATAGATGCAACAAGGGGAGAGGACGTGGAGGAGTGCAAAGCCTTTCATCAGGGTTCAGACTGCAGCACGGATTACAACACAGTTGTGGATGTTGTCGAACCATGATGCGACCATGATGACTGACCTGACGTGTGGAAGGATGATGCCTGTTAGAAAGTGTTCATTTTGTCGTAAAAATGTCAGTGTTGGTTTTAGTCCTTAGATCAAAAGTCCATATTAGTTTTAGTCATATTTATTTAACCTCATCCTTTTTATTTTCAGATTTAGACAGTTTATTCATTGATGGAATAAGTGATTCAGAATATTTTAATCTAATTTTAGTCACAACTGCTTTTTAAGAAATTTAAATCCAAGTGAAGATAGGCAAAAAAATAAATAAATAAATACCACGCTAAAAGCTCCTGAAAATTTGCCACAAATTGTCCAGGTTTGATGATGAATGCAGCTTTGCAGAGATGGTGCCTGGTGTCTGGTCTGATGTTTTGGAATGTAAAATATAAAAAAAAAAGCACTGCTATTCCTGATCCGTGCACTTGTGGTTGTGCTGTCTTAATAAGAGTAGCAGACCCTATATTGAATACACAGATCTCATGTATTCACGTACTCTACAGGCAGGTGACACAACACTGTGAGTGTTCATGTGGGAGCAGCCATTGGGAACTGTCTTTGCCAAAAAGCAGAAAAGTGGACGCAGAGTGTCCAATGTGGAATACAGTAACTCACAGCTGAGAACAGAGGAGCTAAATGAACCCTCTGCATGCAGCTGTGAAAGCTAGCTACGTTATTGTTAACGAAATAGCTAAGTAGGTTCCTTCTTTTACTAACAGTGCCTAAAAAATAAATAAATACTGTACAAATGTTTTCTCATTTCATCAATTTTTCATGACAGTTGCTACAGCTAGCTCTCAGGCTAAAGCCAGCTTGACCTATGAGCTCTCTTTTGTGTGCTGTTTCTACACTGTGACAATGTGCAGATCTGCTTCTTTTCCACATCCAAAATTGATCAGGATAAATTAATATTATTATAATATTCTCTACATTTGAAGTAGTTATGAATAGAATCACTGGGTCACCCCAGCAGGAAAGTTCTGGCAGTGCCTCTGCTTACCTGACCTAAATCAGTTAGATTTTTTAAGAAGGCCCTTCAGTGAGTTTGAGTGTATGTGCCTGTATATGCCCATAACAGTGTGTGGGACAGTGAACTTGTGCCTCATAATCAGGCATACACATTGTCCAGTTTTTGTGTCACTTTGTGTCAAACAGACGGAAAATATATTCAGGACAAACAACTGATAGAACAGAGGATACAACTACAATATTATCAAATCTGTCAATAATTAATATTATTATTGTTTTACTAACTGAGTGAGTGTTCAGTCTATAGAAAGTATGAAATGTTTTTAAAGAAAGAAGTTTGTCAGTCCATCAGTCGTGATGTTCTTTCTACTCTTTCTCAGTGTGAAGCTCTCTCTGTCTTTCTATATGATACAAATATCTGTGATTTGAGTAAATGTTGTCATTATAGAATAAAAAATGATTAGCAAAATGTTCTACAGATAGACTAATCAATGAATTAAATGGTGTGACTGATAATAGTCCCCAACAGACAAATGCACCACTTCCTCCTGTTTGCTACAAACTACAGTACAGTGACCTCCTGTGTCATCGCTCACTTTAAAAAATTAATTCACAAGACACGGAACCAGGCTACTGCAGCTAACGCGGAACCTCTTACTCTTTGTAACTGTCCTGTTTCCTGTATAGACTCTGTCATTTTATGACTTTATTATCAGTCCACAGACTAAAACAAATGTTTATCCAGGTATATCAACAGAAGTGATCCTGGAGGGGCAGTGGAGGTTCAGAGTCCATGATCACAGTCAAGGTGTTTTCTACCCATCAGTGACACCTTTATGATACCTTGGAGTGCCTTTCATGAGGTTCAACCAAAGAATGGACAGTGTAGCGCTGGACACCGCCATGTTCGCAGTCCTGCCTCTTCCACCTGGATGCCAAACAAGCCATCTGTAATGGCGGGGTGGAAAATTTCCAGTAGATTTCCAGAAACTTTCCATGGGAAGTTAAGCTGGAGAATTTGGGAAATATTTCAAATTAGAAACTCCATGGGAATTAAGAAAATTTATGGGAAGTTTAATTATTTTATTGAACTATGTAGTTCACAAGCTCAAATGTGTGTCTTCAATAGTCTCTGTGTGGTCTGGGCTCTAAAGTGTGGTCCAGGTACAGAAATCACCTGCGCAGGTACGGGGCGTGGCCTCAATAGCCCTGCAGTAAGCAGTGTGCTATGTGCATGTGATTGAGGAATAGAAGATATTCATGGAAGTGTAATATATTTTCCCCAATTATATTTAGGTTTCCTGTTAATAGCCAGTCCAGTCTTCAAATTTGTATATTTCCGGTTTATTCCCTTTAATTCCCATAAATTCCCATGGAAAGTTTCTATCTTTGAAACTTCCCAGAATTTTGCAACCCTACTCACCTGTCAATCAAAGCATCTTTAATTCTGCAGAACTTTAAGCCTTAATATAATTTGAACAGGTGAGTTGTATATAAATTCACCCTCAGTACAGTTGTCATGAAAATTGTCAAGGAAATTAGCTACAGAGACCAAAACTGTTTTTTGTACCAGGCTGGAAACAAGTTGGACATTTGAACATGGGGACTTATGGAGACTGACTCACTCTGGAACCAGCCTCAAGTGGATGTTTGAGGAACTGCAGTTAGTATCTAGAGCTAGTATTGCAACACAGACAAAGGGTCATTATTCAGGTAATTTGTATCTTTAAAGATTCTTCTAGTGTTATTTTTGTAGTGTCTGCTGTTGATGTCTATTAGGCCAGTGATTCTCAACTGGTGGGTCGCGACCCAAAAGTGGGTCGCGGACCCGTTCTCAGTGGGTCGCGGGCCTTTGCCTGGGAAAAAAAATGTTAAGAACAAAATCCTGTGCTTTTATTTTGAAGTGGATTTTTTATGCCGCGGAGTGCCGTCTATTCACAGGCCTTGTAATGTTAATAGACACCCACCAAACTGCACCATCTTTTCATTAAATAAATTTGAGAAGTTGAAAATTTTCCTCAATTTGGGTCACGGCCAGGGACGGACTGGCATACCGTGCATTTGCCCGGTGGGCCGACGTGCTATTTGGGCCGATAAGTCCCGATATATATATTTAACGAGTAGATCACACACCCCAAACACACTCTGGGGCTTAGCGATGGGGGTTGTTGTGGGCTGCTCTGGTCCAAAATGCCAGGGCCGATTTTTTGTCCCAGTCCGCCCATGGTCACGGCTTGTCCTTTAGGGATGATGGTGGGTCCCGGAGCCAGACCAGTTGAGAACCACTGTATTAGGCAACTGCTCTGACACACTCCACAACTCACTGACTATGTTCTCATCACTTAACTGAAAAACTGACCAATAGAATGATTCACCAAAAACTTGCTGTGCTCCTTTAGATGACAAGAAAAATCTGTGTCCTGTCTCTGTAGTAGTAACAAGGACACGAGGACACCAACACCTGTACCGACACAGCCAATCTCCCTGTGGCCTGTACCTGTCTGCTGAGTGCTCAGTCTCTGGCACGGTGTGGGTGTGGGTGTGTGCACGTGCTCTTGTCACCCTGGGGAGATGACTTTGTCCTCACACAGCGGAAGTTTTAGACAGCGTGGTGACACAGCGGGAATGCAGATGGCGCTGTCTAAAAGAACTCCGCACACATACACATTCATTTGTGTTGAATCAAACCTGAATGTACGCCTGCTCCTGAATTCAAAGGTATTTGGAAAGCTGGTATTTTTTGCTCACTCACACACACACACACACACACACACACACCTACACACATGCGCAGTAGTGGTAATCGGCGTCAGGCCTGACTGTACCGTAAATGATACCATATCACAGACCCTCCAGGAATTCACGATGTTGTGATTTGCAACTTCAACGCAACTTCAGTGAATCCCCGTGAATTCAGGGCGGTGTTGCAATTTTAACCAATCACCACGATTTTTCCGCAACTTCCGCGCTGTCTGCTCGGGGGATTCAACTCGGCAGGGCAGGGACGGCCACACGGTGCGGGAGGATCCCCTCGTGGGACCTCTCCCCGGCGCTGGCTGGCCTCCGCCGGGGGCAAAGGTGGCTCACGGCTCCGTCCGCGAGCTTTATAACGCCCACCCACTTGCCCCTCTCCGGGACAGTCAATTTACATATGATCCGATTAGACGACTAATCGAAAAAATAATGGGTGATTAGTCGACTATCAAAATAATCGTTTGTGGCAGCCCTAATAGCAGGCCTTCCATCCATTGATGCCACATGTGGAATTAAAGATGAAACATGTATACTGAAAAAATTAATCCATTAAACAATGAGTCTATTGACATAAACATAATTGGCAACAACTTTAATAATTGATAAATTGTTTCATATATTTTCCAAGCCAAATATTCTCTGGGTCCAACCTCTGAAATGTGTGTTCTCTGTTTCATTTCATTTCAAATCTCTTCTGGTTTCAGTCTGTCAGCTGTGCTGAAACATTTCTACTGTTTTATTTAAAAAAACAATGACGGTAGAATGGATTTATACTGTTCCAGAAAAATAAGTAACATAAATGAGATATTACTGGGAGAGCTTTAGTACTATGACTCTCCTCTTTGTGCTCCTCCTCCAAATTTGCAAACATTCTGATAATGCAAATGTCTTTATTTGCATTGTTCTGTGTCTGTGGATGACAGCATGTCCAATGAACATGATCGAAAACCGTCCAACAGACTTTATCTACAGATCCTCATTGTACCTCTATAGACACCTACATTAAAGGTGCAGTGTTTTACTTTACTTTCAGAATAAAGCATACATGGAATATAATATTCATAACTATGTTTTCATGCATGCATAATCACCTGAATATATGTATTACTTTTGTTACTTTAAAATTATCCTTTTATATCTACAGTAGGAGCAGGTCCTCTTACATGGAGGCCACCATGTTGAACCACGCTGTGTTTCTACAGAACAAACTAAACAGTGATTCCAGACAGGGCCAAGTGTTGTTTCTCCTTTACACAAGAAAGGTGAGGGTGATGTGAGGAGAGTGTCTGGCTGACTGGTTCACTACAAGGGGCTGGGGTGTGTCCTTGCAGTGTGTGTTTGGATCTAGAACTATTTCACTCCAACAGAATTCTTCTCCAGGCGAGGAGAGTTGAAAAAGCAAGTACGTTTTTAATTTTATTTGTCATTGCTGAGCCCTCCCCTGGGACTCCAAATATAGCCATTTCAGCACTGGGTTGGATATCCCTGCTAAAAGCTTCAGATAAGGTTCGAAATATCGTAGACCAGAAATTATGCAGTTTACTATTTCATATCAATAATCTGATCTAACCTGGTCCTGATATAACATACGCTGCCAGAATGAACACTCCTGTCATGAACAGATAGACTTCATGTATTTTGGTATAGTGAGCACCACTCGGTACTTTACCTGCCATCAAAGTTGTGGTGTAATACTCCATGTCCAGCACAGTTGTGCTTAGGCATTAACTTAGGCTTAACTTAAACTGATGATTTTTTTTTGTTGTTGGACTAAAACATGTTTTTCTGCTGACCCCGTCCACAGCGCACTGACTGTTGTCTACTGTGGTATCACACTGACTATGCATAAGTACCTCATACAACCACACCCTCATACAATCTCCCTTTAAGAGTTTGGTACAGATAAACAGAAAGAGGTTCAGGTGAAGAGCCGTCCCCATTCTAAATTTTTAGCTCTGTGAGCTTTGTGACTTTGGAAATGGCGGACTGCAACATGTCAATTCACTGTTAAATGGACTGACACATTGGTACAGATAAACGGTGACCAAAGGGTGACTCCTCTTTTCCTCTAGCACTACAGACAGGTAAGACTTTTCACGTATCCAGTGGCATCCAGAGGATAAATGACTGTGGCAACCTCTTGACTTTTTCTTAGCAAGTGCACATCACAGCAGTGGGACAGACAGCCTGGTTACTTTGCAGAGTCTTTGCTGGTTTATTCTCAGAACCCATTGATTTAACCTATTGGGGCAACAGGCAGTGTTTCAGGGTTTCTGGTGCAGGAAGCGATATCCAGAAAATGGACAAGGACATCAGGGCCAGGACTTCCTATGCAGGCAACTCCATACACAAGACACAACAATCCCTATAAACCGATGTCTGCATATGAATACAGGTACTGTTACGCGGGACTAATGAACCCAGACACAAAAAACTGTTAGCAGGAGTAACAAAGCTTCATTCAGGATCTCACAAATTCACGCATAATCGCGCGATATTGCCGGCTGTAGTCTCTTTGGCTCCTTCCATCTTTTTTCTGGTGTCTTTATAAAAAGGATATGAGGTGTCATAAATGATAGGTTGATTTTGGACCTCCAGAATCAACTTCTCCTCATCCATGTAGAGTTGTCACGATACCAAAATGAGTAACCACGATACTATACCAGACAAAGTATCGCGGTTCCGGGTATTATCGCGATACTGCGGCCTTTTTTTATTATTATTATTTTTATAAACTGCAATGTATTTGTACAAGTTAGTTTGAAACAACGACGTTTGTTTTTTAAGCAAAATTAGTGTTGCCACTGACGAAGACGCCACGGCAGACTCGCTGCTCGGGCCCGGTGCTTCTGCCATGGTGAGTGTGTTGTCTCGTGTCTGGTCGAGACAGAACTTTAGCTTGTTGTTTGTTTTGAAGCGAGTTTCTATCGAAGCGGAGCTGTCTTCATGGAGTTCGTTCTTGCCGGCAGAAACACACGAACAGCCAATCAGCCAACAGACGGGCAGACCCAGCGTGTGGAAACAGCCTATCATATCCCTGGACGTCACCAGTAACAGGCAAACAGCCAATCATTCAGCAGCTGTGTAGTTCGGTTGCGGTTCCACGTTGGTTTGTTTACAAAGGAGTAGCATGCAGTGAGAAGCCGGGAGGAGAGTAGAGCCGGCCGCTATGTAGCGGAGACTGGCACCGGTAGTATAGTAATCCACGGTAGTACCGTCGTGTAAAATTTGTAGTATAGTAGCGACGGTTATGATTTGGCACCGCGGGGTACCGGGTATACCGTGGATATCGTGCAACTCTACATCCATGGTGTCGACAGGGTGAAAAGACACCTAAAAACCCCTCACCTGTTGACTTCAGGTCGGCCCCGCCCATTATGATGTGTTCTTGTAATGAAACTTGAACGGTGAACACGGAGTATTTTATTTTGAATATCAATCGGGTTTATTTTGTATTTTATAGCCGATTTCCTTCCCTGCACAATCTCCGCTGTGCGTCCGTGAAAAATAGAAGCTCTGCATATGTGTTGTGGAAGGCTGCTGGTCGCCGCAGTCGTTCTGGAGCCAAGACTGTGTGAGCTGACACATTGACTAAAATTGAAACGTGCAACGGTGCCGTTCTGGAGCCGTTCTGTATTTTAGGCGTCAGTGATCCAGGGAGAATAAGTTCAGGTTCCAAGAAAGTCTTTAGGTGGAACAGTTCTATAGAGGCAGGTCAAGACGGCTACACGCATGAGAGACAAAAGGCCAGTGGCAAAGCTGGACAAACAGTCGACACTCAAAAAAAAGGCTGAAAGAGACTGAGGAGAGTCTGCGATGTGGCAGCATGCTGGAGTCGAACCTAAGTATATGATGCCGAGTTAATTAACCATGATCACAGCTTGCCACCTGACACCCACACACCTGACTCCAGTCCTGTAATCAAGACACACACACACAGACAGAACCAAGGGGTGTGACAGATAGATTTTTTAAGAAGCTAATAAAAGCTGAATCCTAACCAGACATAGCTGATTGCATTGCGTGTTTCCTGTCTGTTACGCCTCTTTAGCTCTCCACATGGACTGTTTACCTGAATGCAATCAAAGCCTACTCAAACATCAATACTACTCGAGACGCATTCATATGCAGATTTGAGATTACACACACGACCCACTGTGATCACCTACACCATATTTCAGCACAACCGAATTCACAATTTATTTGCTCAGTTACGTGTTTTTTCTGTTTGAAACAGAGATTTCATTGTGGGTTCCATCCATCCATTTATGGATGGAGCCTATCCCAGATGACTTTGGGCGGGAGGTGGGGTAGATCCTGGACAAGTCGCCGGTTCATCACAGGGCACATACAACCATTCACACTCACATTCACACCTACAGGCACCTTAGAGTCACCAATTAACATGTTAAGGTTCATGTCTTTGGACTGACATGGGGAGAACATGCATACTCCACCCAGGAACCTTGTTGCTGTGAGGCGACAGTGCTAACCACTGCACCACCTTGCCAGTGAGAAGGTTAGAGGAGACAGAAGGTTGTCTTTCAGTTGTTGTGTAGTTGTACACTAATGCAAACCTGCTTCACTCATACGTCAGATATGAAGTCATGATCAGGCCTTGGTTTTGAATTTAAAGGATAAAAGAATCTTTTGCACTGAAAGGTAGCTGTCAGTTACTGTCGATAAAGCACAACTACCTTATGCCAAAATATTTGAAAGCAGTTTGCATTCTCCATAGTTTGGACATTTGTTCCCACAGAGATAGTTTGAAAACATCCTTTTCCCCTCTGGCTCTTTTCCAGCCTGACATCTCCCCTTATTTTCTCTTCCGTTCTCTCAGTGAAAAGATAATTTGTTTGTCGTTTCCCAATCTATTGGAAAGAGCCGTGAAAGGCCGAGTGTGCAGTCAGACTGAGTATGGCAGTGAACTGTAGGAGGTGTGTGTGTGAGAGAGAGAGTGTGTGTGGGGGTGGGTGGATAACTCCACAAAACATTTCTTCATACATGAATTTCCTCTGAGATGTAAGTCTTTGTGTAAATCAATATCTACAAATGGAGCTTTGTCTGTCTTTCTGTGTCTGTGTGTGCTGTCCACCCTCCCACCCACCTCTGACTGTGTACGTCTCAAACATTGGCTTCATTGTGATTCCAAATGTTTTGAATGGCACTGGTGTGCAGCACAGACGTCTGCAGAGGATGAATAATAATGATTCTACAATCAGCAGGCTTTTGTGTGTGTATGTGCCAGGGTGTGGCGTGTGAATATGTTTATTATTTTTAATATGCCCTTATCTGTATAGTGTTACTTGTGGATAGACAGGAAACTGGGAGCAGGCAGCAGCAGAGGGTATTGGGTTAGAATGGACAAAGGTCAGAACATTTGTTGTCTTGCCAATCGGAATCAAGAATTCTTAGTGGCCATTGGTTATCCAAACACAGATGACAATTAAAACTACATGCAAATGATCTGAAATGCTCTGTCAGAGCTGAAGAGGGGAACAACCATAGCAACAGAGTTGCTACAGCAGCAGAGAGTATGGCAGAGCCTACGGCCTCTACATGTAGACATACGTTGTTGTACATGATGACAATGCTTGTATAATTAACATGTGTCTAGTTAATGTGCTTTCTGCAGGCCATGATACACACACACCAACACTCACTAAACAAGCGTGGACTGCGTGATTTTTTAGTTCAAGAGGATCAACAGAGTGGTGACTCTTTTCTCAACCTCAGGAGAATCTCCCAGTTACATCAACATTATTATTTATTTATTCATTTATTAATTAGTTACTTACTTAAGTTACTTGCAGATGTTGAAAGCTGAACTTGATTATATGGACTGAGCGATACGGGGAGATTTTAATTTGATAGTCTGCTCTAGGGACGTATCAATTGCAACATTTTACCACTTCTTTTTCTACTTCACTGGATTTCAACCAGGCACAGCCTTAACAACAACATTTGACTGCCAAAACATAAATATCAAACATATGTACAGCTTACATTTGTATCGTGGTATGTACAGTGTGCTGAAAAGACTAAAGCACTAAATGAAACCCTGTCTGAGGATGTCCTCTTTGCCACAGAGCTGTATCACACTGTTCTGATGACTCATAAAGAGTGTGTAGGCACAGTGTGAAAATGCATGAGCAAATCTTTATGGCATATTCTCTTTTAGAAACACCACTTTGTGTGTGATGTAGTTCTTTGTGTGAATGCATTATTTGTAGGTTGGGTGTCCTTTGTTATTGAGATTGTTCATCACAAAGGAACCAGGTTATCACAATGTTGTGGTCTTATTTTTGTAGTTTTGTCCAACAACAACAGTTCCTTTGTGAGATCTGGGAATGCTCCTGAGTAAGAATGCTCTGCTGTTTGATGCTGTGCGGGTAGTTTACAGTGTGTTCATCAGTAACACCAGTAAGTAATATTCCAATCTGACTTTGTATATATGCTGACGATACCAGAGTTTAATTAATAAACTGACTGTGCCTCATTAGTTTATGTGTGAGGCAACATCAGGACTTTAAAGAAATATGATGAAGGATTTGCTAGTTTCAGAGTGTGATCCCACTGTGGTAAATATGTATACGCTGATACACTGATTACATTACTTATGTTCAAAAACTAGCGAGTCGACAACTTTGCTAACAGCCAAACATCAGCATTTTTTATTTTTATTTAACAAACAGCAACAATACAACAAAGCATTACATAAAACAAAAAGGCACTAAGGATCAAAAGAAGTAGCTGCAGACATGAATCTTAGTAGATCACAGTACAACATTCACACACTGATGGCACAGCCTTTAATTCAGGGGTTCAGTATCTTGTCCAAGGACACTTCGACATGTAGACTGAAGGAGACGGGGATCGAACCACCAATCATCTGATTAGTCGACGACCCGCTCTACCGCTCTACTCTACAGAATGAGAGTATCTGCGGACTTTCCCGCATACAATGAAACAACTTTTGATCTTTACTAGCTAATATTACTTACTGGTCCAACAGCAGTCAGCCCAGCCGGCTTGCAGAAAATGTGACCTCTGACAGGGAAAGTGACACTCTCACAGAGCACTCTGCTGCTTCAAATCTAATGTTTGCTTTTGTTCTTCCAAGGCTTGAAAATGAATACAAAAATTTTAACAAGAGGCCAACCTTCCCTTCAGTCGCTGTTTTCTGCTGAGTATGAATATTCAGTTCTATAACTTTGTTGTAACTTTTAGTCAAGTAACAGTAGTTGTTAATGTGTAATTTGTTTTTGTGTTTACATGTACAGTATGTAACTTTTTATTCTTTTGCAGTACAGTGTGTGTGTGTGTGTCTGTGTGTGTGTGTGTGTGTGCGCGCGTGCATATGTGCAGTTAAGTCAGAGGTTATCTCATGACACTTTCTATATAAAGCAGCTGTGAACAGTTCTCTTTGTAATATTTGAATTTGTATTTGATAATGTGAGAAGGCAGGTTTTGTTTTGTGTGTGTGTGCGTGCGTCAGTGGTTTCTCTCTCTAAAAGGCCTGTTTGTCTGTCATGACCTTCAGAGACAGGAACACACACACACACACACACACACACACACACACACACACCAGCTGCGTATGTGTCTGTGGATGTCCAAGACAGACACACAAAGACATCATGGTTCCAATGGTTCTGTGTGCACAGTGTAACAAGATAGTGCTATGCTGTCATATCCTACACACACACACACACACACACACACACACACAGTGACAAGCTTTGTCATCATGATCCCTGACAAAAGATTCAGTGCCCTCATGTGGCCTCATCATCACACAACATGTTTTTACAATGTGTGCAGGATGAGGTGAAATAAGAACCGTTCAGCTGCTGGAGGTGCACTTCCAGGACACTGAGTGATGAGGAAGTTGAGCTGCAGTGGTGTCTGTAAATATTCTCTCTAAATATTGATGAACTATTTGGAAGGGGGTCAGCTGGGCCAATTATTTTCCAAGAATGTACTCCAAGAAGATGGAAACAATTGTGTAAAGACAGTGCTGAGGACTACAAAGTAATATTAAAATGCTATAAATGTACACATTGTTTATATGGAACAAAGCTGGTTCTCCATCAAGACCTTGTGCTGCATCAGATGGCACAACATTCATTTTTCTCTGCAGAGTGTCAGATTGGGCGATCGGAGTCATAAATTCTTGCTATCTCGACACAGACTGACAGTACTGTTCCACCTGACAGAACCAATAACAAATGTTTCCAAATGTATCAGGGTGCGTGAATAAAAGTGAAGCTGAAAGCTCTCATGGTCACTGGTGGTGAAGGTGGACAGCATAAAGAGTGAGTGTGTCGGTGAGTCAGCCCATACTTATTCCCAAGCTGTCAAAAATGGCAGCTCGGTCAGCGGCCCCATGCTTCCAACAGTAAAGCTGTAGGTAGACCGCTGTTCATTAGATTAGATTAGATTAGATTCAACATTATTATTGAACAAAGTAACAGGTACTTAGACAACAAAATGCAGTTTAGCATCTAACCAGAAGTGCAGAGTAGTAAAGTGCGGAGTATGTACATATGAACAGGATGTATAAATATAATGCAGGTATAAATCTGAATATGCTATACGATATATGCACTATGTGAATATGTACAATATGAGCAGCATGGATAGGCAGAGTAAGTAATTGTGATGGCAAAGAATACACTATGTATACATGAGATATACAGTCAGACAGTATAGATATTTGTTGGGCATAAATCATAAATTTGAGGGTGAAGGGGGGTCACTGACCTAGCTGCCATGTTTGATGGCTTGGGAGTGAGGTCATGTTGCAGTTTGTTCTGCCGCTGCACAGCTAGTACTGCTAGTACTTAAACCCAGTTTGCTTGACCAGCCTTCCACTGTTGTTCTCTGGTTGTGACACTTCCATTGACCACGTGGTCGAGGGCCAACCCTCTCCGGTCTGCTACTTGAGTCAGCAATGTGAACAGAGCTTGGTCGATTTATTTTTATTTATAGGTTAAGAAATCAATGCTGAATCAAATACTTCACAGATAAGGATTATCATTCATTGTCCATCGCGGTCATCTTGAGATCACTGTGTCAGCTACTAACACAGTATCTTTTCTGGATTTTTCCCTTCAAACTCAAACAAAGTCTTTTTATTTATGACTAGAAAATCTAAACAATTTAGAGCAGCTCCACAGAATACCTAATAATTACTAGATCATTATACTCAAAAATAATAATTACATTCAATAACTCACCATTATCATTCATTCATATCATCCAATATGAAAAAAAAAAAATAAATATAAAAAATATATTTGTAATTTTAATTAATGTACAGACAGACCCATCACTGCTGATGTTTTAACTGCAAAAAAGACTCTCTACACTTGTCAGATTAATAATTCCTCTCACCTCCTCCTCTCCTACAGCCTAAATGGGATTTATGAGTTGCCAGTTTTGGCAGTCTGCTGTGTGTCCAGTTGAGAGGCTGGCTAATTGAATTCTTAGCTACTGGTAGTATTTTTCCTACAACAGGAATAAAGAAGGTCAGAAAGTAAGAATGGGATTACAGGCTGAGGACGGAGGAGGAACTCATTTATCTGGTTGAATTCACTTAGTACTCTGAGGTATCGATCAGATATAAAATGTGAATGCATGATCAGGCCCAGTGAGGGTGTGTGTGTGTGTGGACAGAAGGTACTGTAGTCAGGAAACAGGCTCCAAATAGTGAGATTATGTGAGTGTCTTTATTTAATACGTCCAATGGATCAATATGTGACACTAGGCAAACGTAATTTATTACACAGCATGATCCACAAGCAGGCAGATGATCAGTGCACTAAAACTGACAAGGTTTCTTTGGTAATGCAGTGTAAGTAATGTAATCAATTCTCTTGTCTTTTCTCTGTCCAGTGGGTGCTGGCTTTTGAGATCTTCATCCCGCTGGTCCTCTTCTTCATCCTTCTGGGCCTGAGGCAGAAGAAGCCAGCAATTCCTGTCAAGGAAGGTAGGCAGACATAAGATGTGGATGAAGATATCAGGGGGATGGGTTTTTTCCTATGAGCCTCATTCAGTATTGATAACATTTAATAGCTCACAGAGCTGTGTTTCCTTTCTTGCACCACACAGTGTTTAAAGTGTTAATGGTGGCAGTAACACACACTGCAGTTTATTTTGACCTGATCCCACACACACCGTCCTGTTGCTGTAAATAATACTCTAGAGAATCACATGTGGATTAATCTGCTGCTAATTATAGTCCCCAACAAAGGCACTTTTTGACACATTGAATTCTTCAGTTGGAACTGATGAGCTGATGAGCATGGATAAGAATCACCAATGTTTGCACACACCTTCTGATTCAATGTTTTTTTCTGTATTTTTATTGTTTTCTACATTGTAGATTGGACTTTGGTCTGAGAGGAAAATTTGAGATTTTTAGGTTTAACTGTCAGTGTCTTCAACTGTGTCTTTGTGATACAGAGAAGATGAATGGATAGTATCTGCATGTGTGGTTCCCACCACGTAGCATGGAGGAGGTGATGTAAAGGTGTGGGGTGCTTTGCTGGTCACACTGTTGGAAATGTATTTAAAATTCAAGGCACATTTAACCAGCCACAAACCACATGGGGTGCCATCCATGTGGTCTGCACATAGTAGTTATTTCATTGCTTTGATCTTCAGTGTAGAAAATAATACAAATAGAGGACAAACAAATTAAAAGGTACTATATACACAGACTGATTTTGCAATGTCACCTGCTTTGACCACATGAGACATAATTGAAATTAAAATTGAAATTAAGTTAAAAAGTGTTTAATGAAAATAGTTTATTTACATTTGAAGCATTGTTTCATTATCCCTGTGCATTTTTATTTAATTTGACTTTGTACCTTGTATCATCTGTGTAACGGCGAAATTCAAAGTAAAGAAGACATCAATTGGGTGAAGCACTGCCTGACCTGGTGGTTATGTTTTGTTTGGGAGAGGGTGAGAGAAGGGTGAGTTGACGGATGATGGAGGACTTCACTGGTGTTAGATGTCTTCTGTCCTTCCCTTCACATTAACACAAATTACATTGTTGTTTTAAACATAGAAAGTGAACACCTCTGCTGCGTCCTGTTGCCTAGATGTCCCTACAGTCATGAAGATATTACATAGCTCTGTGCAGCGTTGCAACTACATATCTGCTTCTGTTACAAATATCAAATAAAATCAGATTTTATTTGTATATCCCAAAGTCACAAAGTACATTTGCCTCTGAGGGCTTTACAATCTGTACAGGGAGTGACACCCTCTGTCCTTAGACCCTCGGTTCGAGGGAGGAAAAACTTGCCCACAAAAAACCTTTGACAGGGAAAAAAGGTGGAAGAAACCTCAGGAAGAGCCACAGAGGAGGGATCCCTCTCCCAGGACAGACATGCAATGGATGTCACGTGTATAGAACAAATCAACACAAACATATTGTACATGTAATTGTGATTTGCCTTCTACCATGTGCTGTATTTTTCTGTGCTCAGTTCAATCTTTTAGTCTTGTGTTGCACTGTCCTTAGTTGATTTTTCTCATATTTTAGTTCCTTCTCAGTGCATTTATTGTTGCCTTGTAGCTGTTGTACCTAGGTTACTTTGATTTTTGTCTTTTACTTCACCTTTGTCTTGTTTCTGCTGTCCTTTTTTTGTTTTATTTCTTTTCCGCCTTTGTTTCTTTCTTTCCTGTGCGTGATGCATGTTCTCAACGTGTTGGATGGACCAGTGTGTAAGTCTCATCATCATTCATTTTATCCTGACTGATCCTGGCTGACATATATGAATTAAAACATCTCCTGATTAATTAAGGAGGGTGTGTCTCTTTTGGGGTGTGTTTCTCTGTCTGTGTGTATGGACTATATGTTTATGTCCCCTAACCTTGATGCATACTACTTGTCATGGAAGAACCCACGCATTCAGTCCCTCAGTGGCTCATAAGGTTTTTTTTCCATAAAGTATGTTGAAAATACAAACCCACTCAGTGAAACCACCATGAACTTCTTTCAGACATCCTGCAGGAAAAAACATAGTTAGATGTTTGAAATGGTAACACATACAAACAGCCAACACAAGTGAAGCTTGATGAAATCAAAAGTTAAGTTAGTAAAGTTAGGTGGCTTAGATGGTTATTTGATCTAGGCTACCTATTTGTAATAAATCTGTAGATAATATTTTAGACTCCTTGTTTATGGCATGAGAGAGCTGCTGCAGATTTTATTTCATTGCATATCTAGAGAAATATGAGTATGTGACGAACCAATTTTGGAAAAATGGTGACATATTATTACATGAAAGTTGCTTACTGTGCACCACAAAGGCTTTCTCCAGACTTCATTTCAGCTTTCTGTCCACATGAACTTTACTGGACCTAACAGCTCAAATTCAAATGAAACACGATCATTGCAGGGAGTTTAAGACTGATCAAGACCACAACTGCAAGGATATTGCTAAATTGCCTATGCATGGTCTGATTTATTTGTTACGGTCATTATTGTGATTGGATGTAAGACTTTCCTTCGAATGCAACCAATAACACGACTCATTTCTAATAACAAGTATTTGTTCATTTTAATGGCTGCCCCCCCTCCATGCCCCCCTCCACACCAAGAAAATGGATGGGGGAGACGAGAAGCAGATGCACGAAGCAGGCTGTTAGCCAGGCTGTTAGCCTGCTTCGTGTATCCTTGCACAAAATATGTTGCTCAGTCCTCTCTAGAACAACGCACACAATGGACGACTGTGCAAATAACTGTTGAATGGTTTCAGTTTTGGTTAATATAAATTAAGATAGTTGCGACCTTGGTCATGATGATGACAGTAATACCCACTTGATTAAGATGAGTCTTGACTTTTTGCTCTTGACCTCCTCCCTACAAGGACTTTGTTGCATTGTGAACTGGAATGAGTGATGCACCATCAGTGCACTTTAAAACTAGAAATATAGTGTTGGTCTCCTTTGTGTGTTGCTTTTTATGTTCTTTGCATCGACTTGAAGGATAGAATCATTCATTTTTACTTTCTGTTGATGTCATTGGAGCCACTGAATGACTGAACTCATGGTTTCAACTGTATCTGTGTGTAATATAATTCCACCTCCTCCTGTGAGTGTGTTCCTCTTAGTCCTGACACATCCAGTCTTGATGCATCCTGTTTGCTGTGTGCTAACTGAGCCAGTTACTGAGCTCCATCATCACCACAGAGCAACATCCTGTTTAACGTTGTTAAGGACTGATGCCTAAACACTTTCATTCTGTCCACATTAGCACTGCCATCCCAAAACACTGGCTGCTGGACAGAGGAACACACTTGTATGAATACTGATGAGAATACATAATGTTTGTTGAATAATCTAATCTATAATTCTCAGCTTCACCTTTCTAAACAAATGGACTGCAGAATAGAGCCAGCACATTATTTTATGATTGTGTTGCTGAATATTGTTGCGCTTTTGATTGCATTATTTCTTTTAGCATTTTACAAAAGCCTCTGACAGGCCTTCACTGCATCCTGTTTCTCTGCCGTGTCAACACATTCTCACTCCAAACTTGTCAAATCTGCTGCTTGGTCAGTTATCCATATGATGCCACCCCTCTAGCATTATTTTTAGATTATGTTAAGCTAAGCAGGAATAAATATGCAACCTCTGGTAAGACTTTCAAAATAAAAGTGTTGCCGTGGACTGTGGAATTGCACTTTGATTAGGTTAGGTTTTGCAAAAGATGGTAAGTTACATGATGTATCTGATGTGACTTAAGTACGTTACATAGCCTATGTAAAGTGGCAACCTCCGTGGCTGTGAAGTGAAGCCAGCACAGAAGTATCAAAAACTGTGTTTTTTTTAACCTATCCATCTAGCCCACCACCTCCATGCAGACTTTTTCACACTTTACTACATCTTCACTACCTAACTTTTACGGCACATCAAACTACCTACTACAGAGGCACATCCAGACATGATGGGTACCTCAGCATTATTTTGAAGTGTAGGACTACTGACCAAGCAGCAGCATATGACGAGTTGGGACTTTGAATAACTCTTACCTGTGTGTGTTGGTGTGTGATTTGTGTGTGTTTGGATTATTTGAAGGCAAAGAGGGCACCTTGTGTACACCTTGAGTATATAAAAACAACTTATGTGAATGAGTTGCTGTTCATTCCATGTAATTCTTCTTCCATTCAGCAGGCTGTGTACTTAACACTGTCCCTGTATTGTTCGTGTTCAACTGAATGATGGATTCTGAACTGTACTTAACTTTTGTTCTTATCCTCAGCTAGCTGGCCAGAGAGGATAGATGTTAATGAACTGAATCAATTGACCTACTTCAAGTACAATACCTTTTCCTCACCCAACCACTTCCGTTGTTCAAACACACTGTGACTTTAAATACCATTGAACACACACTGCAAAACTAATAATAGAAAGTTTACACCCAGATCAAGAAAATCTGGGTTTAGATAAAGCGAGTGTAACATAAATGATGTATTTAGTACTCCTGGGATTTCACTGCAGAGCGTACATGCTGGCATTTCAGCTTCAGTTTCTATTCTATGACCAAACGCAGGAGGCATTCTTTTGCTTAAATTAAGTGCTGAACTTTTAATAACTTTAGTGTGTTAAAAAAGAGACAGGATATCCAGAGAACATAAATAAAGGTCTTAAAAATATCTGGTACACATTTTAACAACAAACTACCAACACTCATTAGGGCATAAACAAAGATATAGTGCATATAATTAGAATAATGCAGATGGAAGAGTTTAATTTCTCCTGAGAATGAATCAAGCTCTAAAACTATCACGCTAGCTCTGTTTTCTCACTTCTCCTCGGCACAATCTCCTGAATTTTAGAGGTTGAAGATGGAGAGTTTCGGTTCCTTCTAATGAATTTATTAGAAGAATTGTTTTGCATGCTTTAATTAATAACCATCATAAATGTGAGGGACGCGTTTCTGTCCCTGCATTAGGCAGAATGAATGAGTGGATGAATACTCCAACAAATCAATTTTATCATTTAATGTTCAGGAATTGGACTGGCATGTCCAAACCACACTTTGTGTCTTTGAGGTGTAACAAACAGACTGAGTGATTTCATATACAAAGAAGCATTTAAATGGATTGTGACCTACAAGATATTAAATTGGCAAAGCCATGATCAGACCATCAGTCTGTTCTTTTTCAGTTTGGCATGGCTGGTGCATCTCTGTCTGGAAAGAAGTGAAGCCCCCCTGCACCTCCTCAGAAAAACTGCTTTGTGTTTGGTGTTGGCAGGTCTATGCTGCCTTCTGCTGGACAACAGTGACATATAACACACTTTGTTTGTGGTGATTTGAATTAGACATGGACAATTCATGTGACAAAGAAACTCAATTTAGTTAAGTTGAGAAAAATACTGTAAATATTTAATTATGACAGTGAATGCCTACGTAAAAAGGAAACGTATAGGACATTGTGTATTGTATTTCATCCATTCATCCATTATCTGTAACTGCTTATCCTCATCAGGGTCACGGTGGGGCTGGAATCTATCCCAGCTGACTTTGGGCAAGAGGGGGGTACACCCTGGACAAGTCTCCAGTTCATCACAGGGCACATAGAGACAAACAACCACTCACACTCACATTCACACCTACAGACAATTTAGAGTTACTAATTAACCTGTCATGGTTCATGTGTTTGGACTGTGAGATTCATTTGTTTTGTGTTTTCATGTTTTGTCCATGATGTCTCTATGAAGAACTCCTAGTCAAAAGAAAAATCAAAGCCAAACTTTAATCAATAATAAACACAAAATAATTAACAACAACAACAAACAAAGTGTAACACAAAGTGTTTCACAGTAATACTTCACACCATTATGAACAAAGCACAGCTCAAACCTTTTAAATAAAAAAAATAATAACTAAAAAAAACTCAATAAAATCAAAACCAAAACAGATAGACAAAAATAGAATGTAATTAAAAAGTGAAAATGATATAAATATATAAACAGAGAGATTTATGCATATAGTTCAAGGAAAAGCCAAATTAAAAAGATCTTGTGTTTGCTCTTAAAAATATGAACATTGAATATGAACAAAAGGACATTTGTAAGTGTTTATTAATGTCTTTGTCGACAATTCTAATAATTCTAATAATAATCCCAATGAATGATTGGATAACAACATGTAGTTACAGTATTTAATGCCATACAGTACACACAGATAAATCCTTACAGTGATCAAATCATTCACAGGCCCGCTTAGTACTGTATATATATATACACATCATCAGAACTTCTGAGGATATGTCGAGGTTCATATTTGAACTCAGTGACACAGACAACTCATTCCTAAAGTCCACTTTTCTACATTTCTGCAGCTTTGTTTGTTGCAGTCAAAAGATCCAAACATTTGTCTATGAGTTTGAAGAGGGAGAAAGACACAATGATAAAGAAATAACCTCCTGAAAATATTAGCTCTACATGGAAAAAATAATTATACCTGATAAATATCATAAACACATTCTTCATATTCTGTATTTATATAAAACATGAAAACATACTTTACATCATTTACAGTATATATAGCTCTTTTGAATAATATAATTAAATCATTACTTAACTCTCCATACACAAATGCTGCACATACGTGTTCTGCATATTGATGTTAGGAAGTGGATGAGGGTGAATGTACAACATCATTTGATTAGATTAGATTTGATTTGAACATCCACACTCGCAGACAAGCTGCAGCTGTAGTAACCATGGAAACATTAGACTATTACCATGAGATGTTTCCTTTTTTCATGGTTGAGAGCTTGTCCAGCCAGTCTTTAAGAAATATGAAAACTGAAAGGTCTGTGTATTCAACATTGGCATGTGGAATCCTCTCTGGCCATCAGCTGCTTTGGCTTGTCTGACGTCGTTCTTCCTTCTGGACTCTAACGCAGAATCTTTCCTTCTGCTTTTTCATGTTTGGTCCTGTGATTTTCTTTTCATGACAAACCCTCCATCTGTTGGTCCTCATCCTCCTCTTTTTCCACATCTGTATCCTCCCCCTCCTTGGATTGCCTCGCCACCCTCCATCCTACTTTGCCACATCTTCTTCCTTTGTTTGTCTTTTTTTCTGTCTCCCCCTCTCTTTCCTCCCTCATGTCCAGCCTTCTACAGTGCAGCCCCACTCACCTCGGCTGGCATCATTCCCATCATGCAGTCGCTGTGCCCAGATGGACAGAGGGATGAATTTGGTTTCCTGCAGTACAAGAACTCCACGTGAGTAGTTTACGTCAAGAATTATTATAGCAGTTATTTGTTATATTTCTTTCTGTGAGATCAGACTAAGGCTGTGTTCAGACCAGTGGTTTCTCTGCAGCGCTCTCATTCATTTTAAATAGAGCCGGTCTGTCTGCGCCTTGGGGGGTCCAAAAAAAAAAAGCAACATCATCAGCAAAATTGTTGCACTAGATTCAACTTTTAAAGGTCCAACGTGGCACCCAGCAGTGAGGCTGCAGCTTACAACCAAATGAATACCATTCCCCTTCTAAGCACATAGGAAAAACTACAATGACCACAACACCAGTGATCCTATCCAGAGCCAGTGTTTGTTTGAGAGGACTCAATGTATGGTAATCAAAACACAACGATTCAGGTCATTATAAACTAATGAAAGCATACAGAGTGTATGATTATTATATTTCATTTCTGCCAATAGTAAGCTTATATAATAAGTATAAATCTTCTCTTCTAACTTCCTTTCCAACTCTAACTAAAACAGGGATGATGTGCAGACCACATCCAAAGGCCAACCTTCCCTTTCAGAGCAAAGCGGCTCTAGAAAAGGAGGTCAGATCCTTAGAATGCAAAATTCTTGTCTCCTTCATGGAGTTCAGATAGCTAATAAGAAATCCGTGCACTACTTAGACTGCACACTCAGCAGAGTTAGATCTCACACAAGGAAGAGTGATTTAATTGACAATATGTAACTTAAAATAATAGAACCAGAGCTGTAACTGGGCTTTAAAGATGACGGAGAACATTTTTATTATTATTAAGTTTTATTTATTTGGAGTATTTTGCTATAATAATGACTTACTGAAGTGGTATTTCTTTAACAAAATAAAAACATTTATTTTCTAATCTTTTGAATAATATTGCTTGAAGTTGGGCTGGAAATTACTTCTTCATAAAACCCAAGGACAGGCAGCTGGCAGTGAAACAACTGTATCAGCAAAGCTTAGCAAGCCTACGGCCTTCGAATATGTGTGCGCTGCGCTACTCGCGGAGTACGCTTAGCCAGGAGAAAGGCTGGACTAGGCTGAAGCTCCAGCATGCAGGTGATGAACATAGGCCAGATGTTACAGACCTTTATATCAACTAGTGGTGTGTGAATAAAAAAGAAGCAGTTGAATATATGAGGGAGAGCTTTAGGAGGGTGACACTACAGATTGTGTAGAAGTCCATACTGTCCATCAAGCATGACCAGACAATGGACTGTTCAGACGACTACTCTTTGGTAGTCAGTTAGATCACTATTGCAAAACACTATCCTTGAACACCCCATCATGACCTCATCATTAAGGTGCCTACACCTACATTTGCTACATCTCAACTGAACAAATTTAACATTATTGTTCTCGCCTCTCTTCTCTTGGTCTGGTAACATATTCTAGACATCATAGTATTCCGAACACTTGACTTTTATATTTAAACAAAAACTTCCAAGTCTATCTGTAGACCAGCAAAATGACAGAAAGCACTCGTGGTCTCATAGAATATTCAGGAGTTACTTCTTACTTACTTCTTACTTTTTGAAGGGATACACACATTCTTAGAGGCACTTTGTCTGACGTATATGTACATGTGAGATTTGTTCTTTGTTCTTGGGTTTATTGTTGTGATTGTGCAGTTGGTTCCGCTACACCGCTAAGTTGATTTTAGTGATTTAGTTCACACAGACATAGTGTCTTACCTTAGCTATCCTCTTTTCTGATGTTATCCGACACAGATCACCTTGACTTGGTCTTAAACGTAACCGTACACCCATGGAGAAAACTCAGAGCTAACATAATCGTCTCGTGCACTCGGGGACACATTCCTCCTGTCACACACCTCACACATACAGTGTTTAACACATGTTTTAATATCTGAATGTCCGTCTGTTAGTGTGACCCAGCTGCTGGAGCGGATCAGTGAAGTGGTTGAACAGAATCGACTCTTCACCTCAGACTGGCCTGGTTTGGGTCAAGAGCTGGAGACCCTGCAGCAGCACCTGGAGAGTCTCAGTTCCACCCCTTTACCACCAGACTGCAACTTCAACGACAGCCAAGGTCTGACACATAGCCATGCTTTAACTAATGTGTTGGTGTGATGACAGGTTTCTGTCATCTATTGATGAAATCATGAGCAGACACATTCCTAAAGAACTCATTAGAAATAATTGGATTAGGGGTTTGAAATATCATACTTTTGGACTTGGACTTGATGAAGTTGGTGTTCTCTTTATGAAGCTCTTGGCGAGGAAGAACAGTAGACATTCTAAAATATATGACCCATCAACTTAAAGAACTCATTACAAGTTACAGAAAACTCAAATTATTATTCAAATGTTTGAACTCTTATCACAAACCCCAAGCAGGAGGGGGATTCTTTATTATATTCAATACCTCTTTTTTTAATTGAATTTATTTTATATATTTGGTTTTCTTTCCAACACAGACATGCAGAAAGTATTTCTAAGTTCGGGAAACGGGAAAGTAGAGAAGTTCAGCTGTATTGTAGCTTAGGAGGGACCTCTATTGGGGATGTAACGGTTACCGGTATTACGCAATAAAAATGACCGTTTATATTTAAATTAATCTCATTATCTTGGTGGATTATAGGGATATATAATAATAGGTGTTGCGTGAATGCGTAGCTTGTAATGCAGGCATCAAGAATGAAAGCATGGCGGTAAGTGCATGAAATGTAACCGAAGGCACCCAGTCTACTGTCAGTGTCAGGCGACGTAAAATAATGTAAACATGTTCATTAATGCTAGGAAGAAAATACAGTGATATTTATGATAGCGAGTTAAAAACGTGAGTCGATATTGACAGCGAGTTATGCTGTCTGTAACTTTAGCTCCAGGAAATAAAATAAAACGTGGTTGTGTTAATTCAATTCGCTGCTCACAGTGTTGGCCCAACACACACACACACACACACACACACACACACACACACACACACACGAGAATATAGACTAATTTTCTCACACTTTGGCTTCTAATGTTTTAGTATGATAAGAAAATCACAAGATTTTGTGAAATTATTTCAGTGTATGTGTTTGTTTGTTTTTTTGCATTTGTACAGCAATTAAGAACCATGATAATTTTATCACTATAATCAAGAATATAATCAAGTCAAATTTTCCATATCGTTACATCCCTACTCTATATATATTGCTATATAGACAGGCTATAACATCAACCATCCTAAAAGAGGGCAAGAAAAAATTATTTATAGATCTCTCTTTATTGCCAGGTCATATTTCATGACCAGACCGTGACCATAGGAGACACATCCAGTTGTTTTTTTGCCGTTGGATTCCAAAAAAAGGTTTTGATTGGCTGAACTGGTTAAATGTACAAGGTGTTAAATTTGATCATGATGGTTTTGATATTATCAAGAATTTATTGAAGAAGCCATCTTGTAGAATTCAGATAGAGTAGTTTCATTCTTGAGACTGGATGCCATCACATTGTTTATTGTTTCTCATATTTAGACCTTTGTCAGGGTATAAAATAACTGTCCATCCAGATAACACAATGTCTGATTATAACCATAGACGGAATCAATGAAATGTTTCAGGCTGTATTTGGATAAACTTCGACCCATCAATTGAGCTCATGAATTTAAAAAATGAAAGCTGACATTGCTAGATTGAATCCTCTTTTTATTCATTCATGAGGCTCTAGAGTGGAACTGTGGTATCTACATCCAAACCTTGTCTGTTGATGTTCCAGATTTAGCTGTTTGTGGAGTTAGATAGACTTATCTCAAAAATACCTGTGGCAGGGCACAAAGCCAAGGAGGAGCTATAGCACACTCCACACTCCAACTGCCAAGAAATAATGGTATAACACTGCCATGCCTGAAGGACTTTCACAGCACTTATTTGCTGATGTAATCCTAATACACAACAGGACGGTATTAATACAACTGTTAATGGACAATACCCCAATTCAAATTAAATAAAGAGCTAAATATACAGCTCACAGCCATTCATTAGTTTTCCTCTGCAAATCTGGACTGCTGTGACACAGAGGTCTAATGAACGTGTTTTTACTCAGCATATGTATCATGAAGACTGTCAGAAAGACATTAGGAAGACACACTGTATGTATTCAAAATCATTTTGGCTGGAAGTGTGTACAGCCTGAGCCGCCTATATTACAAAAGCACCCTAAAGCTGCTAATAATAACTAACACCACAAGAAATAAAAGCCCCCAGAATTGTGTAAGATGTAGTTAATAAGCTATCATTTGTTAATCACATTGACATGAATTATGATGTAATGAGATGTAAGGAGATAGATATGTCCTTCCATCTTTATGTAATATCAATATCCACCTCTACTACGACTAACATGTACTTCATCTACACCAAAATATTGTCTCTGTGTTGTTATGCATTACACAGCACAAAGCACAGCACCTGCACGCTGTGTGGACTTATATAAAATAAATAAAAATGCAGAAAATAGATCACACGTGGTTTGAAAGACAAATCTTCATGTGCTGTTTTTCAGTGTAATGTAAATGACACAGCTGAGAAGATTGTAAACAGAATTTAGAAAAGGTAGATACACACATCAACATAGTGCAAACGTGTGACAACAGGGCTCTGTGCTCCTCTCTAATCCTGTGCTTAACCTTTCAGCGCCCCAGCAGAAAATAATGATGATCTAACGTTTGTGCAAAAAAAGTGCTACAAAAACATTTTCACTGCATTAAATCTTTTGACCAGCTTCAGTCCTGATCATAACTATTAAATTCACATCTGTTTCTTAAACAAGTTTAACTCTTTAATGCCATTTTGGGAATATTAACCCACATGTTTTACAAATACAAAATATGAAATATTCTCCATATACTAAACGTACAAACTGGAATTTATTTGGGGGGATTATTACACTCTTGGATATGTCAATAATTGACAGCAACATTGATCTTAATGCATTATTATTTTTTGAGCCATGTGAATTTATTAAAAAAATATACCACTTATTACCCTTCATGCAAAAAAAATGCAAGTGCATTCATATTTACATTTTATATATGAAATTTCTTTTTTTTTTCACTTTGACTGCATTAAATCTTTTGACCAACTTCGGTCCTGATCATAACAATTAAATGTACATGTGTTTCTTAAATAATTTTAACCCTTTAATGCCATATTGGGATACTTTTATTGTCAAAAACACAAACTATTAAATATGAGGCAGGCTGAATAAAGCCTGATTGCTTAAATAAGCCACCTGTAATGGCATCCACCTGTTAATCAGAGCAGGCATGCTGTTAATTCTGCATAACTTTAGCCTTAATATCATTTGAACAGGTGAGTTGTATATAAATTCACCCTCAGTACAGTTGTCATGAATGCAGAAATTAGCTACAGAGACCAAAACTGTTTTTTGTACCAGGCTGTAAACATGTTTATTTCTTTTGCAGCCAGGCTCAAGTGGTCGTGCAAGGAAATGCAGTTTTTGGTGTTTCTTGGTGTTAGCTTCATTTCACAGCCACAAAGGTTGCTGCTTGATTAAAAACACTTGCTTAACTTCTGCCAAAGCATGAAAACACTGTCCAGAGACAGAAAAGAGTGAATGTTGTACAATACAAAACTAAAACAACAACTTTGGAAGACCTAACTCAGCTAAACCTCCGTCTCTTCTATTTGCATTATTTAAGGGAGGATCTCCTCATGGCCAGTATGAACAGGAAACATGAATAATGGCACTGGCACACAGTCAGCGGATTTGTGTATATCAGAAGATGTTTTACTGTTTAGACTGACCACTGTAATAGGCTGACTCTAATTGTCACATAGAATCATAGTGGTGTGTGTTCTTACAGCAAAATCAATTTACTAACAGAAAAATGCATTTTAAACCATTGTGTGTGTTTTTGTGGTGTGTGTGTGTGTCCGTTGGATGCAGGCTTTACTCTTGCCAGTGTGTTGAAGAACCAGTTGGTTTTCCAGCAGTTCCTGGTCAAGAACCTTTCCCTGTCCAACTCCACAACCAGCCTGCTGCTCAACACTCCAGTCAGCCTCAGAGAGGTGATGAACTGTTACTTTACAAACACACACAGATCACTTTTTTCTCTTGCCTTGGGATAATCTGCAGCAATGATTGACTTCCATACTCATTTAATGAAGCAGTGGCGTCCATCACACTGTGATCCAAAAATACTTTTTCCTATGAGCTTACATTGTGAAAGAAGCAGCCTATGACGATTCACTATCTGAATATAATTACTATATATAATATAATATAATATAATAGAATAGAATAGAATAGAATAGAATAGAATAGAAAGGGTTTATTGTCATTGTACAACAGACATACTGTAAGGACAACAAAATTACAGGGGGCTTCAATGAGCTGTTGGTCCTAATATAGGTAATAGTACAGTATAGACAAAGATAAAGCCACAATATAAATACAAATGCAAAAATAAAATATAGATGCTATACAAAGAAAACAGGTGGTATTCATAAAAAGTGAATCTGGATTGAATCCATTGAGTCTGAAAACATTTGGAAAGTCTAGAATCATTTTATCCCTTTTTAAGTTTGTGGAGAACTAAAGGAGAAATTGCGTAAGTCTCTAATGTGCTTGCTCCAAGGGCCACACAATATGGACGCATGTGCAGATGATCTAGTAATTTTATGGCCCAAAAGTTCAACATTTTTGGTGTTGTGTACCACTGAGCAGCTTCACTGCCTCCCCCACCCCCTCCTGTTCTCCATATACATCCATGGTTTACAGCAACAAGTTGTCAGATGTGTTTCATTCTGTATTGAATGTGTTCATTTTGTTGAACTGACCGTGAGAACACAGTGAAGCATTTAGCAGCTAAAGAGCCAGATATGGTGGAGACCAAATACAGAGCTAAAAGGAGAGTGAATGTTGGACTTACATTCATTTATTCATGACACAAACACAACAAACACAAACACAAACATGACTCCAAATGTTGCTTTTTGTCGTTTTGGATGTTTAAACAGACAACTGTTTGCTAACATGTTCATTATCAGGTGATGATGTTCTAATATGAATGTGTTTACAGCTTGTTAGTGCTGCACCAAGATGACAAAATTACATAAATCCAATCTAGTAAGATTGCCAGAAGGGGCTTAACACGCCTAACATCCATTCAGACATGTCTGCAGAGAGTCTGTAACACTGAGTGTGAACCACAAACAGTGTACAGAATGACAACACAAAGGTATTCACACATTATTATCATATGTGCATTATCAGCATGATATAAAGACTTCATTTTTGAATATATGTATAAATTCTCTTTATCTCTTTATCTTCATTAAGTTTGGGTTAACGTCTAATTTCAAATCAACCAATGCATTTTCACTGGCTGAAAGAACTAATGACTGATGTCTGTCTTAGTGAATGCAGGGTTTGAACAAGTTGATTAGCAGCTCAGCTGGAGCTGTGCGAATTAATGTTGTTAAATTTAAACTGGAAACATTCTCTGACACTGAATTTTGCAGTAATGAGGGCAGTTACAGTAGGTTTAGTGAATCAACCACAAGGATTCTCACATCTTTGGTAAAATAATGATGATCAGTGCAGTCCCAGGAAGAGACACACAGCTATATCCACTACGAACTCAAGAGAAATGGAAACATGAAATATGAAAATGTTCATTACAATCCAAATGTTTGCCAGGAGGCTGCTGACAGTGAATATTTTCAAAGACTTGAAATACATCTTCATCTTTTTTTTATTTCCGCTCCACTCTGGGTATTAAGGCTCTATTTTGGTGCTGGCTTGAGGTGTAGTGCAGCTCTTCACTGGCACGCATTCAGGTTATTTCCTCACCGGTGTCAGGTGGAATCTGCAGTTGAAGGACAGGGTAAATAGGAGGGTGTGTATGCATGCACGTATGTGTATGTGTGAAGATGTTAGTGTATATATTTTTTTTGTTCTTTCAGTTCTATTTTTTTTTTTTTTTTAGTTCTAAGTTTTATTCTGACGATGACATTAATGCCAGTGAGATCTAATATGAAGATTGTCTATTATATATATATATATATATACACACACATATACATATATACATATTGTGTGTGTGTGTGTGTGTGCGTGTGTCCTGTAGGTGCACAGTCTTATCTTTGGTACATCCCTCAGAGATGGTGGAGGGGCCCAAAGTTGGATTCAGGGGACAAAAGACAGCAGTAAAAAACCTGCTCACAAAGTTCTTCATCTGGAGGTGAGTTTATACAACCAGACACACATACATGCACACACAGTTACTTGGTGACATCACTTTATGAGTCAAGTCTAATTAGTTTTGTAATTCAAACTCTGTTCTAAACCCTCTTATACATTTCAACACATTCGATAATAACAATAGATCCGAGCAGCAGATCTCTGCTGCGTTGTGTGGGGGAGTCAGTGCTCAGTGAGCTCACTGTATCTGCTCCTTTGAAACCACTACACACACACACAGTCACTACACACTGACTCTGGAAACTTGGTGGAATCTTCATCAGTCTGCTCTAAATATAGGAACCATATGCTTGTGCAATATATCTGTCTAAGGCCTCTTAAGATTACTTGGAAGTGCACTGCTAATGGTGCTCAGAACTGAACAGAGAGAAGCAGCGTTAAGTAAATGGTAAATGGACTGTACTTATATATCTCCTTTCTAGTCTTCCGACCACTCAAAGCTCTTCACAGTACATATCTCATTCACCCATTCACACACATTCATACACTGATGGCATTAGCTGCCATGCAAGGTGCCAACTGCTCATCAGTCTGAGGAGCTAACCATTCATATACATTCACACACTGATGGCGCAGCCTTCAGGAGCAATTTGGGGTTTAGTATCTTGCCCAAGGACACTTCGACATGCAGACTGGAGGAGATCATCTGATTAGTGGACGACCCACTCTACCTCTGAGCCACAGCACTTCAACTGCCTGATGATCTTAGGAATGTTTGATTATTGCAGTTTTTAAATTCAGACTGAAACGTATTATTTTCATGTGCTTTTAACTAAATGTGACTAATTCTCCAGTCCTTCCTCATAATTGTGTTGTTATTCTTATTGTTAATTATATGTTAATAATATCTTCTCATTTTTCATTTACTCTTTTATTTGATCTTACTTGAATAATATAGATCTGTCTCTTTTATTCTGCTAGCACCTTGAATCTACCTCTGTATATGAGATTTATAAATGCCTCCGTCACATCTAGCTGTGTCAGTAAGTCAAGCCAGTTAGCCAGTATGCTTCATTTATTTATTATATAACAGTTACACATGAGTTTGACTGATCAGAGCGCCCTCAGGAACAGAACTGAAAGGTTTGTTTCTCTTCAGTATAGTTCAAACAGACTCACAGTTGTTGAATTAATTTAATAATCAGTAAGTCTGATTTGCTGTAGATATGCTAATTAACATGCATTGACTCACCCATGATTCATTTATTTAATGCAGCAGTATTTCAGCCTATTGGGACACAAACAGTCGTCCTTAAACAGCGCAGATGTGGTCAATGATTACAGAGTTAATGTTCTTGGTTTCACCTCTACCATTGTGTCCATAGAGGCTACTGAGCCTGATTACATTTACTGCTTGCATAGCTCTGGTATTGGCCCAACCTGGGTCCCAGGCCTGAAAACCCCCTCTTCTTCTCTGTGGTCCAAAACTCAAAAAATCTGATTCCTTGTTTCCTCTTCCTTCCCCCCTACCGCCACATCTAGGAGAAGCTTCTAGGAGGTGTTTACAGTCTGGATGGAGGTCTGATACACAAAGCCTTAAGCGACCCATCGAAAGCAGCCCACAGGCAGGCTCTGCTCAAACTGATGTCCCAGGCCTTAGGCCTCACTGAAGTCTCAGGAAACCAGAGAAATGACCAACAGGCCCTGAAGGAGGTGGAGGTATACATGCTGATTCAGGCCACTAGTTTACAAGTTCTTCTATTTCTTTTGAAAGAAAAATCCAGAACAAAAAGAGACAAACCACAGAACACAAGGGACACACACTGTGTGTTAATTTAACCCTCTGTTAGGGAGTACAGGTGGATAGCATCTGTGTTGGGTACAATAAGCACGGCTCTTATTATTTACCAAATAAATATTGATATCTTTCTTGTTATTTATTAAATTAGCCGTGATTTATTAACGTGTCTGCCATCCAAGTATAATGTGAATTCCTTCTTTTGATTTGAGATGTTGACATCATCAAATGAACTGGCTGTGTCTTCCACAGGGGGTCCTCCTGACTGGAGCCATGCTGGAGGTCCTCACTTGTGGGGAGGGTGGGGCCATGGAGTTTAGTAAGATCCTGTTGGTGCCTGAGAAACAGCGACCGGTGCTGCAGACCTATCGCAGTGCAGTTTGCAGCGGAGGGGAGCGTCAAAGGTCAGAGCGCTTCAGGCAGATGAGCCTTGAGCTGAGAGAGCAGATCAACACACAGAGTGTCATTGAGAAGGTACAGCAGAAACATTTGCTATAGATCTACTGCTGTCATAGATAAAAGAGACCTCTTTGTATTTGCTCACTAGCTGTCTCCTTCCATCCTCTTCTCCTCCACCCTCATCCCACTAGCTTCACCTGGAGCAACCCAACTCTTTTGTGCCTCTCTCTCAGTCTCACCTCGGGGCCTTATTGAAGGACCTGGCCGATGTAGAGAGGCTCCTCAAGGATGTAGACCTGCTCTCTGGCCTGGCCCGCCTGCTGCCCAAAGGTGCCTGTATTGGTCGAACTCCGGCATCACCCACAAATATGAGCTGGCCCCTTAACGCCACCACGTGGGGCCCCAACATGACTGACATCCCCGGAGAGGAAGGGGAGGAAGGAGCAGATGGAGGGGGAGGAGCAGGAGGAGGGAAAGGGAAGGAAGAATCAGAGAACCCTCATTCTCAGTTTTCAGCATTTGTGCAACTGTGGGCCGGACTGCAGCCAATTCTGTGTGGAAACAACAGGTTGGTGAGATGATAGCTGTGTTCATGTTCAAGTCAAACTTCTTTGAAAGAACAAAGACAACAAAAATAATAATTCATTAATCGAGAAAATTATAAAAATGATTTCTTATGAGGTGAAACCATCATTGCAGCTGCACTTGTTACACATAAAACACAAATATACAGTATAAATAGTATATATACTGTATATACAAGCTTGTGGGCTGATTTGTGGTGAGAATTAATTTCTGGTTTTATTTTTATTCATGTGAAAAATCGGTGAGACAACATAAACTGCAGATCTTGGCAGTAAAGTTTGTGGCTCTTGTTGCAGGATCATCGAGCCAGAGGCTTTGAAGCAGGGCAATATGAGTTCTCTGGGGTTCACCAGCAAAGAACAGAGGAATCTGGGCCTACTTGTTCACCTGATGACTACAAATCCCAAGATCCTGTACTCCCCCATTGGCTCTGAGGTGGATAAAGTAATTCAGAAGGCAAGTAGACAGTGCTGTCTTTGGTGTGTAGATGTACAAGCTCTTTGACTGAAGAAGAATTCCAAAGCTGTGTTTAAAGCTGTCCACTGAGTTTGGAGTCAAGCTTTAAACACAGCACACAGTTGTTCTCACCTTATAACCTTTCAGTCTTTAGCTGTTGTCATTTGATGATGAAGACCATGAGGTTGAAAGTTTGGTTAAAAGAAGTAAGAGATCTTGAGATCTTGACTTGAGATCATTTTGTCCAAGGTCAAGATAGCACCCATTTCAGAATGTGTGATGTCATTCAAGCTTTTCGGTAAAACTGTGATGTACGGACAAAATGCCCACACAGAACTGTACTACTGTGTGGGCATGTTCACTGCTGGTAACATGTCATCAGTTAGCTTGCCACCTTCAATAGTTCATCAACTAGCCCAGCACGTAGCCCCTATGTCACCATGTCACTACAGCCAAACATGTCATGAAGACGAAGCTGTTGGGCTCTAGCTACTGTATATGGGATCGTCTCGTCTCAACATCAACATACATATAACTTAGCATCACCATTGCATGTCAAAAATATCAAAGAAAATAAACAATTATTCATGTAATTCATAGTTTTCTTAGTTTAGCTGGAATAAGCAGATCATTTTGTTACTCAATGCTCCTGCCGGCTTTAGCATCGCCTTTTTGAGGCCATGCACAGTACAGAGTTCTTCCTTGAACACAGGTGTATTTCTGTTTGTTCTGTTTTATATTATTCCCTGATATTAATAGTTCACTCTTAATAACACTGCATGTGCGGTTTCATTTACACTGACAGTGCTGCATCCAGAAGCAGACACTCCCAGCATGAATTATGTGAGAACAAATTATGGGAATGGTTTCATAATTTGTATTCTAAGCCAAAGAAATGAATCATACACTGTCCATCGTGAATTCATATTGAGCCACCTGATTACCATGTAATGCGGCTGGTCTCTCGATGCATCAACATAAGCACAAACATCTACTGATTATCTGTGGTTACACTGATTGGCTATGTACATGTCTTATCTGAGGAAGTGGGCTGAATATGTAGAGAGCAGTGAGTGTTGGAGGGTGGTGGAGGAAGAGAGAAGTAGAAGCTGTATGGACAAATTAATTCATGCTAACCCCAATGAAAAAACTCTGCTTACTTTTTGCATTCAGGCAAATGAGACATTTGCATTTGTCGGGAACGTGACACACTATACCCGTGTGTGGCTCAACATCTCCGCCCAGCTCAGGACTTTTCTGGAGGAGGGTCGGTTGCACAACCACCTGGTGTGGTTACAGCAGGTAGACTTATATACAAGTCATATATTCAAATGTTTAATGACGCATTACTTCATGTAATGAGTTCCATTCATCCTCCAGCTGTCCTCGGAGCTTCAGCAGCACCCTGAGTTGTTGAATGGCACAGACAGTGAGCTGATGCAGGGTCTGATGGAGGGAAACTACAGTCTTCCTAACACCTCCACCCTGCTGGAGCAGCTGGACACCATTGATAACGCTGCCTGTGGCTGGACGCGCTTCATGTCTAAGGTCACTGTAGTGCAACTGTGTACAGCTGCTGAGATTTAATAAACATTAGTAAGAGAGCAGAATTGTTGAAACATTGAGTTGTCAGACTGAGAAACAGTCCCTGAATGTGTCGCATTAGATAAGTATTCTAATAAAAGCCAATTTTATATAACTAAGTATGTTAAACACCATCCAGCTTAAAAACTATTCAGGAAGACAGTGTGTCAGGACTGTGATAGCTTCAGTGAGAGATATGTCAGTACACTTTTTCCCTGTTGCCGGATATAGATACATTTGTGAAGGGGCTTCTTTAACTCATTGTAGCCAGTCAGCCTTTTTTTTTGGCTGAGAAGTCTTGGAAAATATGAAAATGTTGTCTTCGCTAAATGAGCTCTTTCTTCTTTGAAACCAATTGTTGACTGTAGTAGAAAAGCTTTGCTTATAGATAGAGAATTTATTAAAATAGTCCTACAGATCCATATGGGGGGGATGAGGATGAGGATTCTGCTGTGAGAACAACTAATCCCTCTAAAACAAAACATCCTTCTAAAACTGGTTGCTCGCTTCTTAATGAAGATGAGAATAAAGAAGAACCCCAAAACAACAGAGTGACTGTGAACAGCCATCCTGAATCTTTGAATCTATGCATGTGGTGATTTCCCTAGCATGTCCTTCTTTATCTGAGATTTAACTCAGTATTATTGATTACTCTCAGATGAATAAAAACATACAGAATACTAATAGTATCTTGATATAAAGAAAATATTTGACTAAAACTAAACGTTGTACAGAAACTCTTTTATTCAAGCTAGGCTTTCTTCCTTCTCTCAAAGCTAATATTAACAAGATTACATTATGATACAAACAACCATAAACTAATTTAGAGTAAAATATTCATTCATAATCAGCAAAATATTATGCATCTAAAAGAAAACCCCTGAAACAACCTATAAACACACCAGAATACCCAAGACCTGTTCAGTCCATATAGGAGCACAGTGATGAGCTCAGCTGCAATATGAACTTATTGTCTGAATAATACTAATGTAAATTAATACCTAGAATTCATAAAATGCCTTCCTGCCTTGCATGAGATGTTCAGATGGATATCAGTCTCTCTGTGTAGTACAGAGATGGAGTTAAGACATGAATAGCATAGGTAATAAAAAAACGGAAGTGAGAGAAAAAGCTAGTCTTCTGTCCACATTTGATAAAATCACCCCCTAACATCACAAATGAACATGTTCTCTCTAATCTGTTGAACACAAATATGAATGGATGAGATGGTTTCACTGGGACAGCAGCAGAGTGCAGTGACTTCCTAGAGTTAGCTACTAGATTTCAGAAAGCCATAGATTCTTTCATGAATGCCTTTCAGCTTATTTAAATCTTTCCCCTCTGCTTCCAGGTCAGTGTGGATGTCTTCAAGGGCTTTCCTGACGAGGACAGCATTGTTAACTACACCCTGAACCAGGCCTACCAGGACAACGTGTCTGTGTTTGCCAGTGAGTCATCCCTCTGTGTCAGGCTGTGATCATAGTACCTCTGCTGATAGTAAAAGCAGAGAGTACAGTCTCTTTATGTTCTCTTTATGTTCTTTATATGAAGCTACTGAAACTGTTTCTTTTTTTGTTTGTTTTTTCAAATACCAATACTATAGTCCAGGGGTCTTCAACCTTTTTCAGCCCAAGGACCCCTTGGACAAGAAACAAACAGACAGGGAACCCCGCATGTAATTCATATTTTAAAATGTGTCACATTTTAAGCCTGGTCTATGATAACTTTTCATATTTACTTTATTCAACTTTTATTTCACCTTATTAACCTATTTAAATACTGGGTTATTAGCATGTATGTGTTTATGATTTATAAAAAGTTCATGCATAATTATTATTGGTTATTAAATGCCAAGAGCCGTGTGTTTTTGGACATGTCCACTGGTTTATCCAATTGGAGTGCAAATGCCTCCACTATTTGTAGTTTCTCAATTATCTGCACCTTCACAGTCACCATTATCAATTATTAAGACAAAAATTGGTGGACCCCCTGAAGTACCTCTGCAGACCCCCTAGGGGTCGTGGACTCCTGGTTGAAGACCCCTGCTATATTTTATATAAAAATTACACTGGTTTAGAGCAGTTTGTCTTTTTAGTGTTCATTTATTGACTATACGCATTTTCAACTGGAGCAAATTTGTATTTAATTTGCTGTTAAAACAAAAATATATAAAAAAAAAAAAACAAAGTTCTTCAAGTATATTTATAAGAGAAAATGTGGCTGCTGAAGAACAAACTTCTTTAAAATTCAGTGGATATCTAAACTGCACGAGGGAACAAGTGGAAGTTGTAGTTAGAGGGTAAAAAGAGAATGTGTTGTGTTTGAGAAATTTACAGGACAAATAAACCTGAAGTTTGAGGTTTTGGAACATATAGAAACAGAAACTGACTTTGAACCTACAGCATGATGTTGGACAACGCCCCTTTTTTCCTTTTCAGGTGTGATTTTCCAGACTAAGTCAGATGGCTCCCTGCCACCTCATGTTCTGTACAAAATTAGACAAAACTCCAGCTTTACGGAGAAGACCAATGAGATCAGACGGGCATACTGGCGTCCTGGGCCCAACACCGGGGGCAAATTCTACTTTCTCTATGGTTTTGTTTGGATCCAAGGTAAATGACTGAAATACAATGCTTCCTGAGTACGGAATCTAAATCATGATACAGGCTTGAATATGGATTTTATACATCATTTACATTTACATTTACATATTTGTTGATTTGTTGCACCATGGTTGGAATCGGAATGATTCTTTCTATAGACTCATTGTTTTAGTGTGGTTGCATATAAATCGAGACCAAGGCCATAAATCAAGACCCAGACGCAGGTCCACAAGGGAGACATACTGTGGTGTCAAAAGCATTGTTTATTTTGTTTTACTAAAAAAGAGATTTATTCTGGTAAAATGCTTACCACTGTGAACTGGGAAGTGGGTGCACCTGTGAAGATGCCAGTGCAAGCTGCAGCAGAAGCACTTTCTCACTGCAAGTCATCTTTTATTCAGGAAACTGAATGCAGAGGAGCTGCTCATCTGACACAGAAAGTTGATCCATGGATGATGCATCCAAACAGACAGGACAGAGCCGGCCCAGAGACAGCCGGCCAGCGTACAGCTGATTTCAGCTCTGAAAGATTAACCGACAGGGCTTGACCAAACAAATTACACAAACACTTTGAGTAATATGTGTCAGTGCAGATGACACTGAGATCAGTGCCTCCACCACAGTACAATGGAGGCAATGATAATGTTGCACTAAGACATTAACATAAAATTCTGACTGCGCCAGATGGTTTGTTACACAGAACTATTGAGGAAGTCGTTGTTTGGCCAGGTGATTGAATGCATCATCAGCATCTACTATAGACGAACTTCAACCAATCAGATCAATGAACCACATAAAGTTGTCAGTGTCGTTCTTTGCTTTAAAATGATACTCTCTAGTTTTGATGCTAGCAGCATCTACGTCATTGTTGTTTTTCAAGCAAACAGTTGCCTCATGTCTTCACACATCCTTTATATATATTGATGGATCTGTGTTTGGACACAAGCGCCTGGCTTAAAGCCTGGCAAGATGGATTGTTGCGTGATACTGTGATGAGTCCAGCTCCCTCGCAAAGTTATTAACATCACGCAGGAACATGACGAAAATCTCTTTTTAGAAACTGTTCCTGCTACTCTGCACAATACAAAAAAAACTCTAAAAAGTTTCCGTCAGGACAATTTCTTTGTTAGAAAGTAGTTCCTATGAAAACTGTTAATAGTACGCTGTAGGCTTTCTTCTCCGCTGAGCGAATGAAAGCTTCTTTAGTTCTGGATGAGTCCACCTCTCCATTCATGTTGGGGAATGATTATATTGTCTTTGTGATCACCACATCAACACATTTGCTGATGTATGATGTCACTGAGAGCAGCATGGTGGTGCAGAGGTTAGTTTCTATATGCCCTGTGATGAACTGGTGACTTGTCCAGGGTGTACCAAAGTCAGCTGGGATAGGCTCCAGGCCTACCATAACTCTGATGTGGATAAGTGGTTACAGATAATGGATGGATGGATGGATGGATGGATGGATGGATGGATGGATGATGTCACTTATTCTCCTAGGTGGTGGCATCTCTGAACATAAGTGCACTCAAAACAGCTATAGCTTCATCTGCCAACTGTTGGTCTGACCCTTTTTATCAGCTGTGATTAAGTAGGCAGTGAAATGTGATCTGTTAGAGCACGGTTAGGGCAGCGGAGGAGCTTTGTATCTGTTTGCGTAACATAGCTCCTCTGCAGCGCTGAGTCATTACAAGCAACAGCTTTTAATTTGCAGATAGTCATTTGTTCCAGAGCAGTTTAAAAGTTATATTTCATTTGAATAAGCAATGCAGCATTATATGTCAACATATTGTTATTAAAAATAACCTACTGACTATAAACTAAATAGTACAGAGAGAAACTGAAATTCAACTCGCACAACAAATGTTGTATCTGTGGAAAGACTGACAGGAGGGGAGGTTTACAAAAACAAGACTTGGTTTGTCACATTTGGTAACTCTCTCTCTGACTTTATTTCTCTCTCTCTCACTCTAGATATGATAGAGAGAGCCATCATCAACACGTTTGTGGGCCATGATGTGGTGGAACCTGGTAACTACGTTCAGATGTTCCCCTACCCGTGTTACACCAGAGATGAGTAAGACATGGGCTTTTGGCTTTATGTCATAATGCTGAGCATGGCAGTGAGCAGTAATTATGAGCTAGACATTAGAGAAATATGTGAGCCGTAAATGATTTGATATGCAGTTTTAAAAAATATTATTACAAAATGTTTCTATAAATTGTTCATATGTGGCACACTTCTGTACAAAATCTGGTGATCCCTTTTAACAGTGTATTTGGTCTTTACTTGATGACCTGTGTTGTTTTTTTCAGCTTCCTGTTTGTGATCGAGCACATGATGCCTCTGTGCATGGTGATTTCCTGGGTTTACTCAGTAGCCATGATGATTCAGCACATTGTGGCTGAGAAGGAGCACCGGCTCAAAGAGGTTAGACCGTGTGATCTGTCACTGATACTCACGAGAGCACCAATTGTGGATTAATCCGCAACTGAAAATAGTCCCCATCAAATGCACCATCACCTTCTGTTTGTGTCACATTCAATAACAACTACACTGAGCAGCTCAGACCCTTCAGGAAGGGGCCTGTCATTGTCCTCTGGCAATGAGAGTGATGATGAATCTAAACAAGAGCCACTGTCATTATCAAGTTGCATCATGGTGTGAAGGATCCAGTGACTTTGGAACTTGATCCATGCTAAACATTAAAAGTGAGAATATTTCTGCCTCTGCTGCACAGATATTTACCGTTTTTATATAAATTTGTCATTTACAAGTGTTCCAGTTTTGCAAAACTAAATGGCTGGTGCACCCCTTTAATTTACATTATTTTATACTGTGGATTGAAATCTCAGACATAACACTGAGGTACAGTAGAGATCCTTGCCATTGAATGACCAAACAAAGATAAATGTAAGTGTAGGACAAAGTAGTCACGACATGTATTTATCACAATACTTCCTCAGGTGATGAAGATGATGGGTCTAAACAACGCTGTGCACTGGGTAGCTTGGTTCATCACCGGCTTTGTCCAGCTTTCCATCTCTGTCACTGCTCTGACAGCCATCTTGAAGTACGGCCGGGTATTACTCCACAGCAACCCCTTCATCATCTGGCTCTTCCTCACTATCTATGCCGTGGCCACCATCATGTTCTGGTGAGATCTCCTGGTTTCACTGAACCAGCAATGAATCTGTCACTTCTCAAAATGAAGCAGCTTCCACAGCTCAACTGTTGGCTCTTTGTAACATTCAGACACATTTGTATATAAACAGTGTGCTCTCAGAACAGTCTAATTCTATAACCAGGAAAATGGAAAGCAGCATCTTGTATCAGCAATATGGTTAAGATAATAACTCACCTCTCTCTAATTCATGGGTACAAGAGAAATGTGATTACTGACAAGCTGCACATGTACATGGACTTACACAGTGTCTCCACAGCCCACCTTAGTCCTCTCTTTGTGTCAATTAGGCAGAGTATTAAGTGTAACACTCACTCACGCATTTTTTCAGGGCTCAGAACCAAGCAACACAATCACTGTAGTTTAGGAAATGGAAGCTTAAAACTTGCTTACGCAAACACGTGAGACAAACAAGTGAAAGACATCATCATTTCTGAGTTACCAAAAGAAATCAGGTTGTAGGTTTATATAAAAAAGACCCTGCTTCTGCCCTTTGTTTATTGCATCACTAATCAGCTTTCTCATGGTCTCACTCTCTAGTGCCAAGTCTTCTTCCAAACAGCATGATGTTCATTTATGGTCCCATTTAGAGTAAAATAGACAAAAGAGCAGGGCATGCTTTAGGGAACGGCTATCACAGTGACACCATAGTGTCCTCAGGTTCTCAGTCAGGTCGACGCACTGCTCCTCCATGAGCTCCACCCTCTAAATATGGTCATTTCTGCCTCCAAAAAACCAAGATGCCAACCCAAATAACGCCAAACCCAAGGCTTCAAAACAGTTGTCCACAGACCAGTGGGTGATGTTATGGTACTTACATCCACCATCCATATGGTCTATGACAAGAAATCATAACTTTGATCCCTGGACTATAAGAGATGTCATGTAACCCTTTGTTTTCCAGTTTTTTGGTGTCAGTTATCTACTCGAAGGCCAAGCTGGCTTCAGCCTGTGGAGGAATCATCTACTTCCTCAGCTACGTGCCCTACATGTATGTGGCCATTAGGGAGGAGGTGGCCCATGATAAGATCACTGCCTTTGAGAAATGCATCGCTGTAAGACCTAAACTCTTTTTCCCCACTGTGAAGTATTACATAAATAATCCAGATGATACTAAGGTGAATACCTGACCTGTCTTCTCCAGTCGCTGATGTCCACCACAGCCTTTGGCCTTGGCTCCAAGTATTTTGCGTTGTATGAGGTAGCAGGTGTTGGCATCCAGTGGCGGACCATCAGCCAGTCACCAGTAGAAGGTGATGACTTTAACCTGGGCCTGTCCATGATGATGCTCATCATCGACGCTGGTGTGTATGGTGTGCTCACCTGGTACATAGAAGCTGTGCATCCAGGTATGAAATCATTGCCCTCTGAATCTCCACCATCATGTTCTTAATTTTTAACATACGTATGAATTCAGATAGATTAGAGCAGTTAGTTCATCCTCTGTACTGTCCTGGACTAGCAGGAGTCAAGTCTTTCTCAGGATATGCAGTTGCAGGTATAAATTCTGTTGTCATGATAGACTGCTCAAACCGCTGTCTCTCAGAATGCTGTGCTTGCTCAGGCAGTACATGTGATAAAGAGGTCTCTAGTCTTTCTCTGTAGATTAGAGCAGTTGTGTTTTCCTTCTTTTATAGGAATGTATGGGCTACCCCGGCCATGGTACTTCCCTCTGCAGAAGTCCTATTGGTCAGGCAGTGGGCGTGTCGAGACCTGGGATTGGCCATGGTGTGGAGGTGGGGCTGCCAGGCTCAGTGTGATGGAGGAAGATCAGGCTTGTGCGATGGATCAGCGGAGAACTGGTGTGAACAAAAGATCAAACTTAGTACAGTATTGACGTACACACTGTTTGTAAAGATGCTAGTTGTCTCTACTTCTCTATGCAGATGACAAAGTATTTTTCCATTCTTCTTGTAAACTTAGTTACCATAGTAATGGTCAAACAAATATTGTAGGAAGACAGAATATGTCTATTAAGTCCCTAGTGAGCTTACAGGCTCCAGCATTAATGAATTGGAACTGCTGATGTGGATTGATGTCACTACAGCTAAAAGAGGAAGTGTTTTTTGGTCATTTGGATGAACCTTATCAGGGACAGTGTGGTGAAATGTTTCTTCATCTTCATAATATCTTTCACACACCATTTATTTCTATGTTTCTCATTGTAACCCCAGAGGAGATGCGGGGCATAGAGGAGGAGCCGAGCCACCTACCATTGGTGGTGTGTATAGACAAGCTGACCAAGGTGTACAAGACTGGCAGCAAACTGGCCCTCAACAAACTGAGCCTCAACCTCCATGAAAATCAGGTGGTCTCCTTCCTGGGACACAACGGTGCTGGCAAGACCACAACCATGTGAGGGGGGCTAGTGTGTGTGCTTGTGCTTGTGTGTAATGATAAAAGTCAGCACTGAAGATTAGTCTTCAGCATACAATACTACACTTTTTTCATTGTTCAGAGTTTCCACTTCTGATCTATTACCAGCTGTTTTAACAAGCATTTTGTCATTTGTCACTGTACAGCAGCAATGACACATGGTACAGTTAGAGGAAATTGCAGACCTAGCCTGTTAGCTTGTCTTCTCACAACCACATACTGCTCCTTTCTCCTAAAATCCTTGTAAGATGAGGTTTTCTTGGCATGCACAGTTGTCATATTTAACCCCCCTAAAACTTGATTCTCATGTACTTCTCAATCATATTAAATAGTCATACATATGCAACAAATTAAAGTTCAGGTAAAAATGCAAAAATGTTTAAAGTTAGAATATAATCCTTAAAGATTTCAACTTCAACTCAATCAACTAGCTCAAGCATGAAAACATGGAACATCTGTCAGCTGTTATATTTTAATGAATGAGTTATCTAATGAGCTAATCATTAACTAGACCAGTTTATGCTAAAAACCTCAAATAAGTGACACAAGATCTGATATATTGAGGCATACAACATATAAATCTTGCTTGAACTGCCTGACACAAAGCTACTTCTACTGACAGCTTTCACTGATTTGTCACAGGTCCATCCTGACAGGCTTGTTCCCGCCCACCTCTGGTTCTGCTACCATATATGGACATGACATCCGCACAGAGATGGAGCGTATTCGTCAGAACCTGGGCATGTGTCCACAGCACAACGTCCTGTTTGACAAGCTGAGTGTTGAGGAGCATCTGTGGTTCTACTCCAGGCTCAAAGGCATGGCTGAAGAAGACATACGCAAAGAGATGGACAAGTCAGTACAGGTCTACTGCATTTTGCATGTCAAATAGAGGCTGGGGCCTTTATTTGGACAGTACAATGCATTAACTATACAGCTACACAGCAGCTACTGTATAATAGTTACAGACACTGATATGCATAATTGAATCAGCTCTACATCAAGTAGCAATGGCTTTCTTGTGTGTGTGTGTTTGTGTATCAAGGATGATTGTTGACCTGGAGTTATCCAACAAGCGTCATAGCTTGGTGCAGACTTTGTCCGGTGGGATGAAGAGGAAGTTGTCTGTGGCCATCGCCTTCGTTGGCGGTTCAAGGGCCGTCATTCTGGACGAACCCACAGCGGGGGTGGACCCCTACGCTCGCAGGGCCATCTGGGACCTCATCCTCAAGTATAAACAGGGTGAGTGAGGGCTCAGTACCAGAGGAGATCCTTACTGTGCCCCAAAAACTAAACAAAAGTTCTCATTGCAGTCCAAGGAAAGTCATGGCACTCCTGTTACGAACTGTACATGTTCAGGATCCTTTGGACATCAAACAATGCCTTAGCTTACTTTTCTTTATTGCAGCGGGTGAGGCTGCCTATATATATATATATATATATATATATATATATATATATATAGAGATATAAGATATAATAATAATATTATATATATAAAAGACTGCAAGATGTGTCATGGATACAGTTTTTTATGTGGGAATTGTAGTCCACACCAAGCTATTGGAATGTAATGATCTGCTTCTATATTCAGTTTTCACATTATTGTCACAGGCGCACTTCCTGTCCTTCCATTACATGTTTGTAATGCTGACTGCTGTATGTGTATAACTGCGTGGTATACCTATGCCCCAGGCCGGACAATTCTGCTGTCCACCCACCACATGGATGAAGCAGACCTCCTGGGAGATCGCATTGCCATTATCTCACATGGAAAACTCAAGTGCTGCGGCTCGCCACTCTTTCTGAAGAGCACCTATGGAGACGGATACAAACTGACGCTGGTCAAAAAGCAGTGTGAAGGTCGAGGTGTGTATGTCAGACTGTAAATCATCCACAGATTTCAAATAATTCAGTTCATTCATTCATTTTCTTTTATTAGTGTTTTTTTAGGATGATATGGACACTTGCATGTCCATACAACCTCTCCTTCCCTTCTCTCTCAAGTTGATGACCTCCCTCCAAACTCTTCTCACTTCATCTCCACTTTGGCCTCTTTTACTGGAAACATTGTTTCCCTGTCTAACTCTCTTCTCTGTTCATCCTTTCCTCCCTCCCTCGCTCAATCCGTCCTTCATGTTGTGTTTTCCTTTCGTCCTTCAGGACAGGGCAGCCAGCTACAGCCTCCCTCGTCTCTTTCTCCCTCCTCCTCTCTGTCGCCTTGCTCAGAGTCTCGTGTCACCCAGTTTATTCGCCAGTTTGTGGCATCCTGCCTGCTGGTGTCCGACTCCAACACTGAGCTGTCTTACGTCCTGCCCTCTGAGGCTGTCAAGAAGGGCTGCTTTGAGAGGCTGTTCCAGGTACAAACACACACACAAACACAGCACCTCATCTTTTTTATGGTTGTTGGTTTTTTATCAACACACTTACTTTGGCAATCCCAAAGTTTACAAAGATAATCTGTCAGGCTGAATTTTGGGGGATAAAAGAATCCACAGATGATGTAGAATATTCTCATTTTATGGAATGGTGCGTCCATAAAAAACAAAACACAAGGACAAATGCAATTAGTTTCATCACCTTAAACCACACAGATCATATTTTATTTGTTTAGCCCAAAGTCACAAAGTACATTTGCCTCTGAGGGCTTTACAATCTGTACAGGGAGTAGGGCTGCCACAAATGATTATTTTGATAGTCGACTAATCACCGATTATTTTTCGATTAGTCGATTAATCGGATCATACGTTAATTGACTGTAAAACATACAGCTTATGGCACCAGCATGCAGCTGATCAGATCATTAGCCTTCAGCTTGAAGTATGAGCTAACTGAAAATAAAAACAATTAAGATGATAACTCATTAACCCTTTAATGAGAGTCCACGGCCCCGGGAAACGTCAAGGTCCGGGTGGGCGGGCGCTGTAAAGCTCGCGGCTCCGCCCCCGAGCCTTTCCAAGCCGACCCAGAGCCGCCGCGGAGGAAATGCGTCCGGCAGGGCCCAGCCAGTGCCTGGGAGACGTCCCATGAGGGGATCCTCCCGCACCGTGTGGCCGTCCCTGCCCTGCCGAGTTGAATCCCCCGGGTAGACTGCACGGAAGTTGCGGAAAAATCGCGGTGATTGGTTAAAATTGCAACACCGCCCTGAATTCACGGGGATTCACTGAAGTTGCGTTGAAGTTGCAAATCGCAACATCGTGAATTCCTGGAGGGTCTGTGATATGGTATCATTTACGGTACAGTCAGGCCTGACGCCGATTACCACTACTGTGCATGTGCCTAGGTGTGTGTGTGTGTGTGTGTTTGTGTGTGTGTGATTGTATGCAACAGAAAGGCAGTGGAAGCTGCAGCCGCAGTTTCGAGAGAAAAGCAAAGTAAAAAAAGAAAAAAAAGATGCTCGTCGATATAATCGTGACTAATCGACTAATCGTGGCAGCCCTAACAGGGAGTGACACCCTCTGTCCTTAGACCCTCGGTTCCAGTGAGGAAAAACTTGCCCACAAAAAACCTTTAACAGGGAAAAAAGGTGGAAGAAACCTCAGGAAGAGCCACAGAGGAGGGATCCCTCTCCCAGGACGGACAGACGTGCAATGGATGTCACGTGTACAGAACAAATCAACACAAACATATTGTACAATTATAATGAATGATAAAATGACAATGAATCACAATGAATGATAAAATGACAATGAATTACAGTGAATGATAAAATGATTACAGTAGCAGTGGAACCTGTGATAGAGATAGAGAGACAGATGCACAGCAGCAGCAAATCATCAACTAACTATAAACTGTAATGGATATATGGTAGCAATAATGACAGTAATAATATATGTAGAGGACGTCATGAAGGACCACAGCAGCAGCCACGATCCATGAGAACCTGCTGGACGACAGAGCACAGAAACTCTGGGGAAGAAGTTTAGTTAGTAACATGTATTATCATACATTAATGAGATGCATGTTAATGATGATGATGCACTCTAAATCCTGACTGAAAATCCTCAAATAGACTATTGTTATGGAGAAAGTCACACAGCTGATTAGCTACAGCTTTCTCAAGTATCTTAGACAGAAAGGGAAGGTTTGATATCAGTCTGTAGTTGGCTAAGACCTCTGGGTCTAGAGTGGGCTTTTTAAGAAGAGGTTTAATTACAGCTACCTTAAAGGACTGTGGTACATATCCTGATAATAAAGACAGATTAATCGTATCCAATAAAGAATGACTAACTAGAGGTAAAACATCCTTGAGCAGCCTGGTTGGGATGGGGTCTAAGAGACAGGTTGACGGCTTAGCTGCAGAAATGATTAAAGTTATTTGATGAAGGTCGATGGGAGAAAAACAGTCTAAATACATATCAGGTTTTACAGCTGTTTCCAAACTTGCTGTATGAACAACATAACAAATGAATGGCCAAATACACTACAAAATATGGCACACTTGAACACAGGTGTCAGTCTCTTTTTGAAAATGATGCACAACAGGTCACAGTGTCACACAGCTGATTTGAGCAGATTCCTTGTTAGACTGGGCAGTAATTTGGCATTCTTTTCTGTTGGCTTCAGGCTTTAGAGCAGAGCTTAGACAGCCTGGCTTTGACCAGCTTTGGAGTGATGGATACAACCCTAGAGGAGGTCTTCCTCAAAGTGTCTGAAGAGGACCAGTCTCTGGAGAACAGTGATGCTGGTAAGACTGTCTTCTTTCCCATGTGTCTTCAGCTAGCTAAACACCTCTAGAAAGATTTTAGCTTTCATTAATTAGTCATGACTTCCTCAACAAAAATCCAAATGTGCACTGTCTCAGTAAAAGTTCTGACTCTGAACATGCAGACATTGGGTTCAGTGTTTGGCTCCAGGCTAATATGATAATCTTCTTCCTCTGTCTCTCTTTGTCAATTGACAGACATGAAGGGATCACCAGGGGGAAGCTCAGTGGGGAAATCCTCAGTGGGTTCAGCAGTCCAGGGGGGGCCACAGGGTGAGACTGGACCTTCAGTAAAGTGTGAGAAGCCAGAGGTGGAACTGAGTAATTTGGTGATGTGCTCCAGGCTGAGCGAGAGCCAGTCCTCCCTGAAATCCTCTTCGTCTATCGGCTCAGTGAGAGGGGATGAAGGGGGACTCTACGCAGACTTCTACGGAGATTACTGTCCATTGTTTGACAACGGCCAAGAGTCTGACTCTGCCAGTCTTAGAGGTAAGACAGCAAGATGGCAGGTGTGCTGTGTCACTGACTTTTAATCTAGTCACTGTACCTCGTGGTAACTGAAATATTAGGTGATGATCTCAGTATATGATATATCTGATTTTGCGTCTGCTGCTTACATTAGGTCTGCAAGAACATCTCTTATGTTGAGAACTATTTTCTTTGATTTAGTTTAGTTTCTCTAACTTTCTTTAACATAAATATTTTGACATTACATTTCCTGAAATGCCTCTCAAGTTTTTTTTTTTTAAATTTTATTTTATTGTCACATATAATCATTCTGGTACAAATTTTAGCATCACACCTTTCCTTACATATGTTCTGTCACATTTCTGCCTCTGTGATGCTGTGACACTGCATTTGACAGTTATGTGTTATTCTCTCCTTAAAGTCTTTTAAAGACTTCAAAGTTAGACATAAATGTGTTTATACGTCATGTGTATGTGAAAAAAAGTTGCATAAAGTCTTTATTGTCCACAGACAATTCAATTCAGTTTCATTTATATAGCGCCATATCATAACAAAAGTTATGTCATGACACTTTCCATACAGAGCAGGTCTAGACTGTACTCTTTATAATGTTATTTACAGAGACCAACAGTTCCACCATGAGCAAACACTTGACTTGGCTTTCTTTTCAAGTTCATTACAAGTGAAAATAGTCAGGAGTTGGTTTTTACCAGGCCTCTGTCATTTGTCACACATAATCATAGTCAAATGTATTTTTGTGAGCTCCTGCTATTTATTTAATTAAAAAATAATCAATTAATTAAAAATAGTGTAATATGGTTAGTAATGTGAGTGTGAGTGTATATAAATAAAGTCAAACTAGTGTAAGATCTAGGTGTTGTTTAGCTCAGTTAGTAGAGCAGCCACCACATGTACAAAGGATCAGTCCTTGCCGCAGTTGCCCAGGGTTTGAATCGACCTGTGGCTCTTTCCCACATGTCATTCCCCATCTCTCTCTCCCCAGATTCCTGTCACTCTTCAGCTGTCTCTATCAAAAATAAAGCTTGTAATAAATATATTTAAAAAAGTATTGGTGCTATATAAGTAATAATAATAATGAATCAGTTATGAAGAAAAGTATTCTTAAGATTCGGTCTTAGGCAGTGTCCTCCTTCAGGATTCTAGTAGTCTGAGGGTAGAAGCTCTTCCTGATCCTCAGTGCAGGATCCTTCTTCCACAGCAGGCAGAAAAGGCCTTTATCTCGGTGGTTGGGATCCTCACTGTCAGCAGTCAGGTATCATTGAGGGTAATATAGGTGCCAAGACAAGGAAGAAGATATATAGAATAAAAAAGACTATATATAATATTATTCTTTCTGCTGCATCAGTATTGATCCTTTTTGTGAGCTGTGTGACAATGTTAGAAGGAGTGCAGTGCTAAATTGGTGGAGTAACCCCACTGGTATTAAATCTACATTTATCTGCTGTCTGCTGAACAGATGAAAGCCTACCAACTACTACCAAGTGCAGACATAACTGTTAACTGTTTACAGGGGAGCTGACTATGCTGTGACCAAAACTCACAGACATGTAGGCCTACTTACTGACAATCAGGAGGTTTACAAGTTCACAGGTCATACAGTTCAGCTGTGATATTATTGATCTTCACAAGGATCCGTTCTAGGCCCCCCGTCAACTCTGCTGCACCCAGGCATTCTCTAGCTTATAATACATAGTTACCAAGCCAATACTTCTACAAAATTCAACGTGTACTCATACAGAAGATAAAAACCGGGAAACTCTTAAACCACTGGATCCCAGTTACCACAGTGCCTACTACTTGTGACAGTTATATATAAGTCATATGAAAAGTTCATTGACATATAGAAGGTATTACCTTTCCATTTGAAAGGAGTTATTATTATTACTGTTTATTATTGCTTTTACTCCTCATAATAATTCTTCTGAATATTTTCATTAATGTGGTGTCAGTCATTGAGTTGTTGTGCAGTTGCAAAGTTGTGTATGATATTTTTTCTCTGCTGTAGAAGAGATCTTGTTCTTAATCAGACTTCCTGAATAAACACCTTTGAGCCTTTTACTTATCTAGATTACATAGATAAAATCATTCATACATGTAGAAATACTGCCATTCAATTTATTATTCATCAACCTTTTTTTTCATATGATGTCTTCAGGCGATGCAGAGAACCCCTCGTCACCAGAGCCGGAGGTCCTGGAGGGGCAGGGCAGCTTCAAGTTGGAGGGCTGGTGGTTAAAGCTAAGCCAGTTTCATGGCCTCATCGTCAAGAGGTTCCACTGTGCTAAAAGGAACACCAAGGGCCTCTTCTCTCAGATCCTCCTTCCTGCCTTCTTTGTCTGTGTGGCCATGACTGTGGCTTTATCTGTGCCTGAGATTGGTGAGATTTTACACATAGAGTTAAGAGCAGATTTCTATCCTGCTTCTTGGGACAGAGAGAACTATTATTTTTCTGTCCTGCAAGGCAAATAGTACACTCAGTGAACAAGCATGTGAATGCACACTGTACGTAGTATTGGTGAAGTGCTTCGCATTTACAGTGATACTAAGCAAAGCTACCCGATACGCACACATTCACACAACCATCAGGAGCAACTTAGGATTCAGTATCTTGCTCAGGGGCACTTCAACTTGACTGGGGCAGCTGGGAGTTGAAACAGTGACCCTCCGATTACTAGCTCTACCACCTGAGCCACAGCTGCCCAATCCTGGAGCAGTCTCACTTTGGGGACCACACATTTCTACTTGAAACACAAAGTACATAAACGGGTTAATCACATAGGGCATGCACCAGCTGCAGCCGTAATAAGTGTTGATGATAATACTGATGGAAGCAGTTCATTGTCACCATATTAGTGATTACAGATTACGGCTATTTAGCTGACTGCATTAATTCTGCCCTATTTGGGTTAATTACTTCACCCAGCTGTAAATTAGTCACTTATTAAATGGCTGTAATGAAACCAAGCAGGTCTCCTGCTGCTGAAGACAAGGATTCGAAAGCACAGACAGAGAGCAATCACTGTATTCAACCTACATTTATTTCAACAACTCCTACAGTTGCTTCTCTATGAGTGCTTTTCTTACGGCGCTCTGATAACACAGTATCACTAGTGGTGGAGGAGGTATCCAGAGCATTTACTGAAGAAAATGCCAAACACATCAGAAATGTTTTATTTAATAGTGTTTTATTTTATATATTATATATATAATTCTGCAAACTGAAAAACATTCAAAATGGTAATGGTGTTAAGGGCATTTTTTTTTTTTTTTAATTTTTTGTGCACGGTGCACCAAAGATGCAAAGAATCAAACAAACTCAGTGTAGTACAGATGAATGGTGGCAGAGCAGCTTGTGTTTATGTTGCAAACAGCATTCATCAAAGCAGCTGTAGATTTCAGATGATTGATGTGGTTTGAGGATTTCACTAACATGCCAGCAAACAGTTGCCTAACGCAACAGGCACATTACTGACATCCACCTGATGATAACTGGAATTATTTTCTGTGGGTTTGTCACTCCAGTTTTACCTTTCATATGACACATTCATAGTCATTTGACCCATTGTGATATCAAAATATACTATAATATACTGTAACTATAACTACTACTACTATAACTACTAATAGACTGCAGCTTCGATAAATTAAAAATTGTAAAGAATGTAAGAAGTCTTTATGATGTATGGGGCTCTCTCTATAATGTTGGCTGTTAATTTCTTGTAGTTGGTGCCTTTGTTTAATAAAAAACAGTGTTCTGTATTTATTGAATGTTACGTTTGTCTTGTTTTACAGGAGATTTGCCGCCCCTGATTTTGTCCCCATCTCAATATCATAACTATACCCAGCCTAGAGGCAACTTCATTCCTTATGCCAATGAAAACAGACCTCAGTACAGGTAAGATGATGTTTGTTCTACAGTTACATTATGCAGGACACTGTTTTAGTGCTATTTTTAATCTACTACTAAATGTACACTGAACAAAAATATGAACAACATCAAGATGCTGCTGCTGCTGATGCTTTTAACTGATCACTATAAAAGTAAAATAAAAAATGTTCAGTTTGAGCTTAAAAAAGATATTTATGACGCACTGAACCCCCCAATAGCTTGATCTGTGATGCTGTGATGGAGCCAAGATGTGGGCACAACATCAGGAGTCGGCTGGGTAGTGGAGCCACCTTAGCTCCAAGCTAGGTTAGCATAGCTCTTATCCTGGCTCTTTATCCCCTCTTCCTGGGGCGGTTGCATGACTTGCAGCAGTGCTTTGTCCAGCTGGTCTGGCTTGGTGGTTGGAAATATGCTGTGGGCAGTAACAAATTAAAACAAAAATGTAGCTGGTCCATTACTATACACAGATTCAGGACTGTGTATGTTGACCCTTTCAGCTGCATTGAAATTGGGGTCTCTTTGTGACTAGTATGCACAAGGGGTACCATTTAAGTGATCAACAGTGGTTCCAGGGTAGGTACTTGAAGAAATGTGAGCCCCTCCTTCAAAAGTACATCTGTTTGTTCCTTACCTAGAAATAATGGATACTCAAAAGAGTTTGTGCAGACCCCTTGCAGAAATAGACAAATTCCATTTTGGAATGGATTTCTTTATGACTTCAGTAATCCGTGCAGATTTCCATTGTTGCATGTTTGGTCTCACCCTTTTAGGAGTAAGCTGTCACCAGATGCCAGCCCACAGAAGATCATCAACACGCTCCGTCTGCCTTCAGGTGTGGGTGCTACCTGCGTCCTCAAAACCCCCTTCAACAGCACCCTGGACCAGCTGGCCCAGACCCTCAACCCCAGCGCCAATAACTCCAAGACCCTGGCTGCCCGCTACTTTGACTCCATGTGTCTTGACTCCTTCACCCAAGGGGTCCCTCTCTCCAACTTTGTACCCCCACCTCCATCACCGGCACCTTCAGATGACCCAGACCCTCGCTTCGAAGATGGACTGTGGAACATTACAGTTGCCCCTCCAACCACGGTCCATGGTGAGTTCATCTCATAAGGCGACCACTTTTATATGTGCAACCCATTTAAATATGTGTAGATTCAAATATATCATAGTTCAGGGTGAAGTAATTGTGGGACCCTGGGACTTTCTTGGTAAGTCCTTTGCATCATTTGACCAGCTTGGCCCTCTAAAGATCTGGTTATCTGCTGGTTAGATATACTGTAGGCAGTTTATGCAGAGCAGACACCTTGTTTCTCAGTAAGCCCACCCTTAACTGCTATTCATACTTTACTTGCTCTTCACCCATTGTTTCCATCCTTTATGATAAAATATCAAATTCTTAGATTAGTACATTTAGCTTCAACTATTTAAAACAGTTGACAGTGTATAGATGGTACATTCAGTCACATATAGCATCTTATGCTAGTCCTGCCCCACTCCCTGTACAGTTTGTAAAGCCCCCAGAGGCAAATGTACTTTGTGACTTTGGGCTATACAAATAAAATCTGATTTGATTTATTTGATCAGTTAAATGTTTTAGGTGCGGATTAGACTCGTTTAGAAAATATTCACCATTGTCTTATTTTTGTGGTGAGATAACCACACCTTTTTCTTTGTTCAGAATTAGCTAGGAATGTTTTATGAATTTTCTTTTTTCCTCCTTCTAACAGTTTCTCACTGTCAGAATGAATATGCTAAACAGGGCCAGCTCATTAAGTCTATGTGAAAGAGGTCATTAATCCATATTATATTTTGAGCCTGCCTACGCTTCAGTTGTGTGTATTCATGGTATATACAGATGTAATATCTGAAATGTGCAGACATCTAAATGTTTCTATGTGTGCATGTATGCAGTACATGTACAACATGAGCATGAACATTCAGCCACCCTTTAGAAAAAAAATAATAATAAAATATAAAAAGAAAAAAAAGTAATTGGTCATTACTCCTATCAAGAATTCTTGATATTTCATTAGACCACATTGTAACACAGTTGCGCATTAGTTTCCTGGCTTACAAAAGAATGCAGAGATAATGAAAACATAAGTTGACAATACAATGGATAATTAATTTGAGCTGTTGAAAAGATAAGTAAGAGCATAGTGTGGCAATGAGTCTTTATTAAAAAGAACAGGACTGAAAAGTTCAACTTAATCAATTTTAATCCCAATGATTCTGGAAAACCAACTCTAGGGTAGTAGCCAGAGAACTATGTATGCACAGATGTCATTCACATAGATAAAGCAGAACATCATCAGCATAGTAGCAACAGAAACAAAACTGACATATAACGTGGTCTAAAGTGGACATATAGAGGGAAAATAAGCCAGATTGATCTTTGAGGAACTCCACAGGTCAGATGAGCACAGTCAGGTATTTTGGCAGCTAGATACAAAGAACTGCAACAAGAAAAACAGAAAAAAAGAAAACATCAGTGAATTAATAAAAACAGTGTGTTATTAATTCCATCTGTGCTCTTCCTCTTTTATGTTTGCTCAGAGCCTGTGACATCTCCTCCTACCCTGCCCCTTTCCGTCCATGAGCCGGTGCGTTGTACCTGCTCCATGCAGGGGACAGGCTTCTCCTGCCCCAGTGGGGTAGGAGGCCGGCCGCCCATCATGAAGGTGGTGACAGGTGACATCCTGGTGGACATCACAGGCCGAAACGTTTCTGAGTATCTGCTGTTCACATCAGACAGACTGCGCCTGCACAGGTAGGAATGCTGTGCATTTTATAAAGTAAGGTAACTAAGCTTTTTTACCAAGTTGATCGTTACCTTACTTTGAAGAATATGAACAATATCCTACAGCTGTTTTTGGCTTATACAAACATCAATGAGTCTGATTTTACACCACATCAAACACTAAATTCATTGAAGAATCATGATTTGCATGAATGCATTCTCTATTGCTCTTGTAGTTTTTGGCTAAGCATCATAAACCCTACTGTCCCTCCCAGCCTCATTCTTCTGTGAAGTGTCTCAGCCATGAAAAAATGTGACTGAATGAAACAGAAAAAAAGACATTTCCTCAGTCCAATTATTATTTATTTATCATTAATGCTATGATTATGATATCACACTATGAAATTTTAGTGAGAGGTGCATAGGATCAGAAACTCTTGACTGGGAAGCAAGCAAAGAATTCTGGACACTGATCATCCTTTTACTCAGTAAATCACAGACCTCTTCTGTGATCTTTGCCGATGACAATCTGAGGACCTATTAATAATGTCAGTACAAGTGATTGGCAGTGTGCAGAATTTCTTGCTGTTTGTCGTAGAAGACATTAGGTAGTTCTCCCGTAGACCAGGCAGCTGGATCTTCGTCATTGGAGCCTCCTGTGGAGGCTGTAGAGGTGTTCATCCAGTCTGCTGAGTCCTCAATTGGACAGCAACTCAGCAACAAGCAAGGTAGAGGAAGGCCAGGACGCAGACTGCCCACACATCAGTAGACTCAGTGAAGGGCAGCCTGAGAGTAACATCTGAAGTCCTTTGAGGAGAAATGTAGATATTTAGAAAAATGACTCAAGCCAGCAGATGAAGATACCTGCATCCTGCTGGCTGAATCTCCAACCCAGGCTCTGTGAAATGGCTTCATCGAAGTCCATTCATTTTACAGTGAAGGGTTGGTCCTTCTGGTTGACTAACTAATGTTGTCAGGTCTGATGTCAGTATGCCTCCGTCTGTGGCTCGGAGGCAGAGCGGGTTCGATTCCCAGTTCAATCCCCTCCAGTCTGCATGTCGAAGTTACTGAAGATACTGAATATACTGAACCCCAAATTGCTCCTGAAGGCTGCGCCATCCAAAGCGACCAATATCTGCAAGGACAAAACAAGAAAGGACAAGTTTAGGATTTAGTGTTGTTGTGTTAGGGTTAGGGTATGGTTTTTTTCATTTATGAGTATAAGAATAATGATACATACCTGCTGTGCAATTGGTCAGACCTCTCTCAACGGCAGTGGATTCCGTTTTAATTCTAGGATCAGATCATAGAGACTCCAATCCAGCATCTCAAATGTTTAGACCCATATGATCTAACCGCTCAAAGATCTTCATTCAGGACACTTACTAACATCTGACACCTGGAAGAAGAGTGGAGACATGAAACAGTTTAAAGTACATACTGTGACAGAGGTTACAGAAAGGGGATGTAACTGTATGTCATAAGAATCAAAAGGAGTCCAAAGTTATTCCTCTTTCTCTGTGTCCTGGATATAATCTGTCTTTGAGGATCTTAACAGTTACTGCCTCATTTGTATCCAGCTTTTGGCACCTGGCCACTTTAGCAAAGCAGCCTTCACAGATAAACTCCAAATCAGAGTAACTGGAAGTGCTGCTGGACAGAACTTCACCTGCCTCAACATCAGGTGCTGTCAGTGTGACTGTGAGGAGAGACGGGAAAATATGTGAAGTTCAGGTGTTCTGTCTGTGAGGGTCATTCAGTCCACACACCACCAGACCGTATGTTAAAGAATTAGATACTGCTGATTTTCTCACCTTTTCAATGAATTCTTTTAAAACAAAACAAATCTGAAAAGAGATTTAAGATGGCTGAGATCAAATGATTTACAAACTTGTAATATATTTTTAAGGAGCAGCTTGAGGCTTGTTGTTAGGAGCAAATTTGTGTTTTCAAAGCAGATACATTCAGCACCATGTTCAGTTTTGGGTGTTGAGTCTTCTTAGCTGATGCATCAGAGGAATCGGGTGTCTGGCAGCTGGGCCACAGTGACATTTTTCAGATCAGAAGTCTGATCACAGTTTAAAATTTTAAGGTTGCGAAGGACCTTCAAACTTGGACCTTTTCAAATTTAGAATGTAAGACTGTCTCCAAACAACTCTGTGTCCTGTCCATTATTTGAAACAGTAAAATGTGAGACAAGCTTTGCAAAAATAAACTATCAGTGTTGTTTCATTGATTGAAAATTGCAGTGAAAAGACAAAAAAGAAAAGGGTAGAACAGCTGTTCAAAGCATCCTCCTGTAAAACAGTTTGAGAAGTATTTAAACTTGATGGCTGCATTACAGAACATGGTTATGTGTGGAGTGGAGTCTTATGCATTGTGTGCATCTTCTTTAGCAGGTGTCAGGTAACATAACCTGTAACAGCTTCAGTTTTATATTACAAATGGGGAGTATGACTAAGCTGCAGCTAAGGTCATGAAGGATGCAGCATTTTGGTAGCTTAACCTGTATTAGAGACTAGTCATCACATCTCAGCCTCTGCTGCTTCCATTCTGACCAATCTTTTTATATTGTAACTTAAATAGTATGTGAGCATGTGCAGAATGGGCCGTGAAGGCTCACAGTTTTAGTGGTTGTTGGGTTAGCATCAGAAAACAAAGTCTGAATTCAGTTTCATTGCTCTTCATTGTAATTACATTTTGTGTTGATAACAAAGTGATATACCTGAATTCTACCTATTTGTATTTGTCATTTTGTTCTCAATAGATATGGTGGTTTAACAGTGGGGAACATCCAGAAATCAATCCCAGCATCCTTTGGGAGAAACATACCTCCGATGGTTCGCAAGATAGCAGTTCGCAGATCAGCTCAGGTGACTGTCTGAATTTCAGAAATTCACAAATCCAATATAAACAGCTATTGACAGAGCGCCCTCTTCTGTCCAGGTTCTGTACAACAATAAGGGTTACCACAGCATGCCAACATACCTGAACGTCCTCAACAACGCCATCCTGCGTGCCAACCTGCCATCATCCAGGGGCAACCCTGCAGCTTATGGTAATTACATATGACAGACTTTGTGTTGTTAAATAAAGGTGTGTACTTCTTGTTTGGTTATGAGGTTGTCATGTGTGTTTTGCAGGTATCACACTGACAAACCACCCAATGAATCGAACCAGTGCCAGCCTCTCTTTGGACTACTTGTAAGTTTCTCAGCAGCAACTATAATCATAATTCATCCATAATTTATTCTGATGGTTTACAGTAGTAGCAATTTGACCTTTGTGATTTTGACCTTGTGTAAATCATCCCATGTTTTTCCTCTCTTCTCTTCTCTTCTCTTCTCTTCTCTTCTCTTCTCTTCTCCTCTTTCCTGTACTTTCAGACTCCAGGGGACAGATGTGGTGATTGCCATCTTCATTATTGTGGCCATGTCTTTTGTGCCAGCCAGCTTTGTGGTTTTCCTGGTTGCAGAGAAATCCACAAAGGCCAAACACCTGCAGTTTGTCAGTGGCTGTGACCCTGTCATCTACTGGCTGGCTAACTACATATGGGACATGGTGAGGAGGATACAGTGTGTGTGTATGACTGAAGCTAACAGATAGAGGGCTATGTGAATACTGCAGTGTTTGTCCAGGTCTGAACATGTTCTCTCCTCTCTTCTCTCCTCAGCTGAACTACCTGGTACCTGCCACATGCTGTGTTATTATTCTGTTTGTGTTCGACCTGCCAGCATACACCTCCCCAACCAACTTCCCTGCTGTCCTCTCACTCTTTCTTCTCTACGGGTGAGATCGCTTATAGTACACACACACACTGAAACACTGTCGGAGAGCAACCCGACTGGTTGACTTTGAATGTATCAAATAATCAGATTCTTACCATTCAATCCAATCCAATCTAATCAACTTTATTTATATAGCACGATTTTAGCAAACACAGGGTTTCCTAAGTGCTGCACAATGCGATAGAACACAATAAATAACACTATAGAAACACAACAAAACATCAAGTAGATAATAGAAAGATAGAAAACAATAAAAATAAAATGAATAAAAGGCACTAGATAAAATAAAAACAGACAAGAATAAATACGTAAATAACAAAATGCATGTATACACATAAAATCAACACTCTACATGGTGTTAAAAGCCAAAGAGAAGAGGTGGGTTTTAAGAAGGGTTTTAAAATGAGACAGAGAAGAGGCCTGTCTCACGTGCAGCGGCAATTCGTTCCATAGCTTCGGGGCTGCAACAGCAAATGCTCGATCCCCTCTGAACTTAAGCCTGGCTTTAGGGACAGTCAGGAGCAGCTGGTCAGCTGACCTGAGGGAACGGCTAGGCATGTAGGGGTGCAGCAGCTCAGAGAGGTAAGGTGGGGAAAGGCCATTCAGGGCCTTAAAAGCAAATAAAAGAACTTTAAAATGAATCCTAAAATGGACAGGCAGCCAGTGGAGTGATGCTAAAATCGGTGAAATGTGCTCAAATTTGCATTCCCTGTTTAAAGCTGTCATATATTAATTATGGCGTGGTATAGTGGTTGCAGTTTATTTTGAAGGACCAGTGTGTAGCATTTGTGGCATCTAGTGGTGTAGTTGCAAATTAAATCAAATCAGATTTTATTTGTATAGCCCAAAGTCACAAAGTACATTTGCCTCTGAGGGCTTTACAATCAGTACAGGGAGTGACACCCTCTGTCCTTAGACCCTCGGTTCCAGTGAGGAAAAACTTGCCCACAAAAAACCTTTAACAGGGAAAAAAGGTGGAAGAAACCTCAGGAAGAGCCACAGAGGAGGGATCCCTCTCCCAGGACGGACAGACGTGCAATGGATGTCACGTGTACAGGACAAATCAACACAAACATATTGTACAACTACAATGACTGACAAAATGACAATGAATCACAATGACTGATAAAATGACAATGAATTACAATGACTGATAAAATGACAATGAATCACAATGAATGATAAAATTATTACAGTAGCAATAGAACCTGTGATAGAGAGACACAGATGCACAGCAGCAGCAAATCATTAACTAACTATAAACTGTAATGGAGATATAGTAGTAATAATGACAGTAATAATATATGTAGAGGACGTCATGCAGGACCACAGCAGCAGCCACGATCCATGAGAACCTGCTGGACGAGAGAAGTTTAGTTAGTAACATGCATTAACATGCATTAATGAGACATGTATGTTTACAGATGGTGGTGGTGAGAGAGAGGGAGAGACTTTCTACTCTACTCTAAGTCTTTCTCATGTTAGAAAATGGTGAAAGAAACTCGATAAATTGGATAAATAAACTCCTGGCAAATGTGAGCCAGAAAAACAGCAGCAGTGTTTACTGTGGCTTTGAATACAGTTACTACCACCAATCTGAAACTTTACTGTATCTTCATGTTTTTTGATGTAACTCAAAAAATATCAGCAAGTGCCTTCAACTTGTTTCTGTCTTGTGTCCTGAAGCTTTGAGACTACCTTCTGTGCTCTTACCTTTCAGGTGGTCCATCACCCCCATCATGTACCCAGCATCCTTCTGGTTCGAGGTTCCCAGTACAGCTTATGTGTTCCTCATAGTCATCAACCTCTTCATAGGCATCACTGCAACTGTTGCCACCTTTCTGCTCCAGCTCTTTGAACACGATAAGGTCAGTTGACTCATTGACTCATGACTAATCTTTGAAAGCTCAGATACTAGAGCTTGACAGACACACTCTGAAGGTTCAACCCCAAGTAAACAATGTTTTCTAATGTTAGTCTTAGAAGAGTAAAGGTGAATCTAAATCAGCGGTTGTGTCATTATTAAATACTCTCTCAGTTGTTTTCACTTAAATGAAGGTACATTTAGTGAATGGCTGTACATTACAGCACTGCACTCTGGCACGGCACTTCTCAGAGGCTGTGGATTCATTAACATGTCAATCCTACTGCCTTCAGATGATTTCATGAAGTGAAGGAGAAGCTTTTCAGAGAGTGTAGAACAGCTGTGGACAGCAGATACTGTAACAGTCACCCACATCCACTCAGAGATCAGTGCAGACTGATTTCCTGACTTTAATCACATGAGTGTCTGGAAACAGTACAGCATTACCATGTTGTCAGGTTCCTTTCAGGTTGCTCTATTGTCTATGTTTTCTAAATTATATAATATCATTTGTTTATGTCAACTTATGCCCCCCACAAGTAAACAGGATTTAGCTTGTGTGGCAGCAGTTTAGAAGCTTTAGAAGTTTTACTCAAAATAAAGTTTTTGTATTCACTAAATAAAAACCGATTCTTTGAATATCAAATTCTTGATTTTTTAAATTTAATTTGTATTATTACTGGGAAGAACCCCCATGGCCTGTACTCTGATTGTGCCTCCTCTGTTCTTAGACTTTTGGCTTGCATGGCACCACTTAAATGAAGAAATGGATTTGTTGTTGTATTGCAACAGATTTTGACATCTGGCTTCTGGATGTTTCTGTGTTTATTCCTTCAAATATTTTCCTACAGGATCTGAAAAAAGTCAACAGTTACCTGAAGTCCTGTTTCCTCATCTTCCCCAACTACAACCTTGGCCATGGTCTGATGGAGATGGCCTACAACGAGTACATAAACGAATATTACGCTAAAATAGGTACATTGATCACTATGCTGCCTCACACAGAACGCTGAAGTGAAGTGAACAGAATATTTCAGTATGACTCAATGTTTGAACAAAGATGTTGCTGTTCTATATAAATGAATTGAATAGAATCATCAAATTTGGAACAGAAGTTTGTTGTCACCTGTACTTTGAATACAGAAATATTGAATAAAACGATTTTATTAACATGATGTTATTTTTTTATTATACTTTTGTTGTGAAGTATTTTTCATTGTCAGTAGATCCCATGAAAAAAGTTCTTATGACTTTCTGCTTTCAGGCCAGTTTGACAAGATGAAGTCTCCGTTTGAGTGGGACATTGTGACTCGAGGACTTGTTGCCATGACAATTGAAGGTTTTGTTGGCTTCCTCATCACCATCCTCTGTCAGTACAACTTCCTCAGGAAACCTCCGTGAGTGTGTGAGGTGTCAGATTTCACTGTTAAGATACAGATTGTTGTCTGTGAGCTTCTAGAGCTGTGATAAGTATTGTTACAGTAATTAACCCCCCTCAAGTATTTTAGGAAATGTAGTATCTGTGGTAGGGGTACCGGGGATAACAGTGACAGCAAAAACTGAACTGAAATCCACTGTGTGTGTGTGTGTGTGTGTGTGTGTGTGTGTGTGTGTGTGTGTCCAGGAGGGTGCCAGTCAGCTGCCAGCCTATAGACGATGATGATGTAGATGTGGCCTGTGAGAGACGAAGAGTGCTGCGAGGAGATGCCGACAATGACATGCTGAAGATCGAGAATCTGACAAAGGTTTAAAGAGCCAGCTCATCAACATAGAACGCCATTTAAAAGCTACAGAAATGTTACCATTGCACATATACATTAGGGAATGAAAGACCGTGAACATCTCATCATCTCATTATATGTGACCGGATGCCTCCAGCTGTTTTCAGGGACTTTCTCATACACACAAGAGTATAGAATTCAAAGGACTCCTTAAGGCTGAACTTCCTACGCAAAAGCGCTTCCCCCTCACTGCAGACCTCCTCACCCGTTGCATCAGAATTGTCTGTTGAGGCTAACTGTCTTCATACACAGACACAGTCTTTGAATCTGTGTCCCTTCTAGCTGGTCCTCAGACTTCACTGCCTCGACTCCCAACCACAGTCCATCACGTCATGCATTGATGTTCGACATCTCTATTCATTTTTCTGACACGCTGGTCCTTCACCTTAAATACAGCAAGACCAATCAGTGTGGTCAACCTCAACCCACCTACCTCTTTCGACTAAGCTCTTACCTAAGTCCCTTCAAAACTTCTGAAATTGTGAAAAATACGTGTTTGTAGTTAGGAAGCTAACACTGGTATGGTCCTATATACTCTATATTCACACGTGTTCTTACATCTTCCTCAGGTGTATAAATCCAGGAAGATGGGTCGTATCCTGGCAGTGGACAGGCTGTGTCTGGGCGTCCGGCCTGGTGAGTGTTTTGGACTGCTGGGAGTGAATGGAGCTGGGAAGACCACCACGTTCAAGATGCTGACAGGCGATGAGTGCACCACCGGAGGAGAGGCCTTCATTAACGGAAACAGGTCAGTCAGAAAAGTCATGTTCTGTGTTGCAACAGTCACAAATAAGTTACTTCATGTACTTCCACATTTCTTGTGCTAACATGGAGCTGAACATGGCCATAACAATAAAACTACATATGATGAGGAACATAAATGAAGGAAAGATGACCAGACCTGATTACCCAACATCAGTGTTGGACCTCTGTCTGGGAGCAAATCCCTGCTAGAAATGTATTTTGCTGTGTTTCTTGACCTGTCTGGGCAGCATTGAGGGATTAATGGTGCCTGAAAGTCTCTGGGATACCAAGAAAGCATTGCTGTCCCTTCCTTCTTTCTTATGTGTGTGCATGTGTGTTTTTCTACACAGCATCCTGAAGGACCTGTTACGCGTGCAGCAGAGTATCGGCTACTGTCCACAGTTTGACGCTCTGTTTGATGATCTGACCGCCAGGGAACATCTGGAGCTTTACACCCGCCTTCGTGGCATTCCTTGGAAGGACCAGGAGAGGGTTGGTCTCACACATACACACACAAACACACACACACACACACACACACACACACACGTTTGTTTTTCCATACTTGTGATAACCCTAACTGATATATTGCACTCCCTTGCCCTTAGCCTAACCAACCAATCATCCTTAGTATTGAGGACTATAATGTAAAAATGTCACTACATTGGTTAAAAATTGATATTGCTCCTAACAAATAACAACTCACACACACACACACACACGCACACACACACACACACACACACACACACACACACAAACCACATAGTGATTCAAATCTTGACCAGTTAATCATCATCAGCTTGCAACAATAATGTCCTCCCAGGCCCACTAAATGAATCCCTGTGATTCAGATCTGCTGCTAGTCTTTTCCTCTCCACACCCTAACCACATGCATCTCCATCACAGACTTTTACCCTTTACCTCTCCTTTAGGTGGTGCAGTGGGCATTAGAAAAGCTGGAGTTGTCTAAGTATGCAGACAAGCCTGCTGGCACGTACAGCGGAGGAAACAAACGCAAGCTTTCCACTTCTATTGCTCTGATTGGATACCCATCACTCATCTTCCTGGTAAGATTGAGCTGTGTGCTGCAGCATTGTGGACCAGCTGCAGTTTGTCTGCTGATGATTTGCTTTGAATGTCTTACAGCCAAATAGCTCTGCTTTCTGACCTACAGTATTTGTATACTGTCCTTTAGTATTTTCTATATTATTTGTGCAGAGTTTGAATGTATTGCAGCATTTTAGAGGTTTACCTGCATGGCACTGTAATAGACCATAGTAGTAGACCACAATAGAAATTGACCACTCTACTCATACTTGCTACTGCCATATAATACCATATACATTTTGCAGTATATGAATTTGGCAGAAACTGTGCAAAGTGATTTACATTCAAACCAAGCAGGAGAAATGGGTAGATAGGAGTGTAAACCATTTCAACAAATATCTTTCCACAGTGCCACTGGCCCAGAAAAGATTAATTATGCAACTGATATTTCATCTCACACACAACAACTCCATAACTACATAACACAAATGTATTAAGGGGAGAAGTCAAATCTTCATTGTGTAAATACATCTTTAAACACAAAACCTGTAAAGGCCAAGCACAGAGTTCATTGGTGAGTAGTCTGTGTGTAAGTTTTTCACTCTGTTTGTATTTGCAAATGTTGATTCTGTTCATTTAAATTCTGTTAAGTGATTATTCTGCCAGTCACTGGGTCCAAAAGCTCCAGGAACAGAATCTTTGATGTCGTAGTGGTGTTTTTCTTCACTCCTGATTACAATCGAAGAAAATGTTAAATGATCGTGTGGATCAGCATCTTTGTTTTGTGGGCTTTTCCAGGATGAGCCCACCACTGGGATGGATCCAAAGGCCCGCAGATTTCTCTGGAATTTAATTCTCGACATAATTAAGACTGGACGCTCTGTAGTGCTGACATCACACAGGTGAGATGCCTCCGTCCTCAAGATTCAGTGAGACTCTGCTGGAATAGCTCTCACTCCTGTGGACTGTTCATACTTCTTTTTCATCAGTGTCTATTTTCATGTCATGCTATTGTCTGCAGCATGGAAGAGTGTGAGGCTCTGTGCACCCGACTGGGCATCATGGTAAACGGCAGGTTTAAATGCCTGGGCAGCATCCAACACCTCAAGAACAGGTCAGGAGATGCACATTTATAGATGTGATCTAATCTTTTTTGGAGAACATTTGTGAAAAGATCTTTGGCACTGTTTGTGTGATTATGTTCCAGGTTTGGGGACGGCTACATGATCACAGTGAGAACCAAGAGCAGCTCCAACGTGAAGGAGGTGGTTCGATTCTTCAACAGAAACTTCCCTGAGGCTGTGCTGAAGGTACATCACTGTAGCTGTCTGTGTCAGTGCAGCAGCTAACGCTGTGCCGGAAATGCAGATCTCCTCTTCTGTTCATTTCGAGGAGAGTGACGCCACCAAAAAAAGGAGAGGGGTGCTTAATGTCTTCCCTCAGGTTCATCACTCGTGCCCATTTTCTTCTTTTTTGATGACTACACATTTCTTGCACTTGAGAACGTGTTATGGTTTGTAAGATCTGGACCCAAAAACAGAACTCAGACCAACTTGGAAGATTTAGAACAAAGTCACAGTTTATTGAACTGAATGTGTAGATGAAGTGATTAGATCCAGAGACAGTGTGGAGCTGGGCAGACAGACTGGATAGGGCTGGTGGCAGTGATGAAGCTGAAGCTCAGGAGAGCAAAAACAAGACTCAGCTTGAGATGGATCAAACAAGAAATACTGACGTAGCGTGTGTAGGACATAAAGCTCAGAACCATGTGGTCAGTGAAGAACTGGGTAGAATAACAGCAGAGTCTTGATTGGTGAAGGAGATCCAAGTGTGCTGCAGGATAATTAGATGGCCACACCCCGACACACACACACACACACACAGACACACACACACACACACACACACACACACACACAACCAGAGAGACAAACTGTGTGCTGACAGGAAACACAATGGGAGAAAAAAAGACATGGCCACATCATGACAGTCTTATAGACAGACAGACAGAGCAGCAGCAGCAGCTGTCTCACAGTTAAAGCTTGCTGGTGTACATAGTGGAGTATTTAGCAGCTAAACATAGATCATCATTCAGGACAAATATTTTCAGAGCTAAAGGAGAATGGTGGACTTCATCAGACAGATCTGCTTGATGTATAAATAGGAAACGGAGATCTAAGTAGACAAAAAAATCAGTTAATATAGGTTCAAGATGTTAATGTCAATATCTTAACATGCTCAATACAGAGAGTACAACACCTTTTTCAGGGTTTTCTCTTTTTTCTGTTCATACCTCATAACACTGTACGAGTGCTCTCCATACCATGTGATGCAGGAGAAGAATAGATGGTATAAAGGGTATATACTCAAGTTTATCAGCTCACAGTGAACTGTCCATAGCAAGACAGAACAGCTATGTAACAGTCATGCAGAGGCCGTGACCACATATGACAAGAGTGTAAACACAGGCCTGATAAGAAGTAACTTATGTATGTGTTGTCATATCTGCAGGAGCGTCACCACACCAAGGTGCAGTACCAGCTGAAGTCAGAGCGGATCTCCCTGGCTCAGGTCTTCAGTAAGATGGAGCAGGTGGTGGAAGTGCTTGGCATCGAGGACTACTCAGTCAGTCAGACCACTCTGGACAATGTGAGGGGATGTGTGGCACACTGCATGCAGGACATCGACACGGAAAGAATGAATAAATGTAATGAATCCCCCTTTTTCTGCTCAGGTGTTTGTCAACTTTGCCAAGAAGCAGAGTGACAACCTGGAGCAGCAGGAGGCGTCGCCCCCTGGTGGTGGACAGTCTCCCCTGCAGTGCATCCTCAACCTGCTGAAGTCGCAGCCGGCCAACACAGAGCTCAACACTCTGACCAGCGAGGCGCCGGAGGAGCTGGAGAGCGACGATGATGAAGGACTCATCAGTTTTGAAGAGGAAAGGGTGAGTTCATCAACCTCATGTTTGCTTGATTCGTCTTTCTATCTGATCCCATGAGAAGCATCTTACAGAGAACCCGTGCGTGTGTGTGTGTGTGCATGTGTGTGTGTTTGGCAGGTGCAGCTCTCCTTCAACACAGACACTCTCTGTTGAAATGAGCCACTTAAAGAGTACAGAAATGATGAGAGTGACAGAGGGGGGAAACCCAAACTCGTCTGTCTGCTGTCAGCTCAGAGGCCTGGAGGGAGAACAGAGCTGCTGATTTAACCCTGAAGAGGACCAAAACTCTCTGCACCATGGAACATAGGACCAGTAGTTCAGTATTTCAGCCTCAAATTCTTCATCCCAGGAGGGACAGATTGGAGGTGAGGACCTGCAGAGCCCAGCCTGCAGGTAGAGACACAGCAGCAGGAATGCTTGCATTTGGATTGAAGACTTTGTCCTGGAATGTTTCCATACTTCTTTATTTATTTTTTGAGAATGTATCTCACTAGATGGCTGATGGATACAGTAGGTTAGCTACCTTTGTTAGTGAATGAACATATCATCTGTGATATGTTTGACACCACAGGTTACTTTGATTTGGTTTATGCGCTCCCTGCCAAAGGGCCTCATGTAACTAGAGCGGGCCCTTGTTACTGTACCAAACTAGACCTGCCTTGAGAGCATGTTGTGATGAAGTTGATTCCCAGTGGCAATGTAATACAGTCTATTTTTCTGTGGCAAGAAGAATGATTTATTTTGGATATTGAAGCAGCTAAAGACGTGTGTGATTTATTTTGCGACAACAGAGCATTTAGTGACGTGCACGACGTGAGAAGTGCCCGGCACGGACAGACGGATGCGCGGGCGAGCTGTTGGCCTTTTCTTTGAACTCGATGTCAGAAACACAAAGAAATGTACATGGCATGGTTATTGTCCTGATGGTGCCTCCCTTCTATCAACCTGTTTTGAACTGTACATTTGGTCTCTTTCTACTGAATGCTCTTTTGTGCTTTTAACATATCATTATGTTGTGGACTCTGCCAAGAAGATCCTCTACAAACCGGACACAGTGTACAACAATAAACACAACAGTAATAATAATAATAATAATAATAATAATAATAATAATAATAATAATAAATAACTCCATCTCCAATGAAGGTAATCAGCATTCTAACAGTCTGAACTCTGCTCATATTCCCTGACAATAACTGCACTACCATCACTGTGATACTAAAGGGAACTCTCAGATCAGAATAATGTGTTGTTTCACTTGGTTACAGTACATGTTTTATGATTTGCAGATGATTGTGTAGTTTTAATGGAATTTGGAGAACTCAGAACATTTCCACCTTTACAAAAACCTGGCTGTTTCTCTGACCGTACGTTGGCATGTGGTTTTAACTGGTATCTATCAGAGTTTTGTGGTAATTGAGTTCTAACGTGTCCTGTCAAAAGAATTACTGTTTCACTACTTCTTTCACAGCTAATCGCAGTCATATTTTTGGTGATTATTATGGCACTGGTGGGCTGTTTTCCTACTTGAAGGGTTATCATTAAACAAGAAAAACTGACTGTTGTAATTTTTTCTTCTTCTTCTCTGAGAATGTAAACCAGGAGGGAAGTTGGTTGCTGAAACATTTGAATTCATTCTATTATTAAGTACAGTCAAAACAGAAAAACATTCAAACTATAGTAATGACTCCCAGGTTTCATTTGGATCTCTGTGATTACAAAAATTAATTCATCCTTTAAAAGAAGAATTGAGGATCAGGCTACTTGATATTATTACGGAGTCAAACACTGAAGAGGTAACTCGTGTCACCAGCAACCATTGGAGTAAAGTGCAATCATATGAATTAAGTTATGTCAAATATTATTTGAACTTTGCTCTGTGTTGAATATGGATTTCTGACTGTATTTTGAGGGGCTGTAAAGCTTAATCAGATTCTCATTTGGACAAAATATCTGACATTAGCGTTGAAGCTCATGTATGATTAAACAGTTGTTTCTGAACTCTGCCCCGTGTCAGATGCTCATGCTTTTATTTTGCTGTGTGAAAAAAACAGACATCCACTCAGAACATCGGTTTTGCTTATTGTTGCTTCACTTTGATGTTTCACTGGAAAATCGCTGTGCTTACCTCACAGCTGTCTTCAAAACAATGCATGCCAAGCAGTCAAAGCTAATATGAGTTTGGCATCTTCCAAAGTTAAAGTCTTTATAGAACAAACAATATTTTCTTTATGTGTCACTATCCCTCTGTTTTGGTTCAGCAAATACTCTAGAACAAGAACAGGACTAGAAACACTTGATTTTTCAGACTAGACCTGCTGAAACTGTGTTAGTTTTAGCTGAACTTGAGAATATACAGTTTATGGACAAGGACTACAGAACAAGGACTGTAGATTTGGAGAAGGGTCTCTGTGGGGCCAGAATGAATAAGAGAAAACCTCTTTCTCTGTGAGCATTGTGTTCAGCCATGTGAACCTATGGACATCACTGACGTTATCAAAAAAGGAACACTTACTCCATACCACAAAGGTTTAATGACAATGTTTCATGGGGCTTATCAGTTCAGGATGTTTTGAAAACACACATCCATATTTATACATTATGCACATCATTAGGCTGACAAGCTTTATGCTTTATGCAGGTGTGGTTAATCATCCCAAGTTGATAGACATCCAGAAAGATTTACCAAGGCACAGAGATGCATGAAAAGTGTAGCCTTCTTCAAAATATCAATATGCACATTTTCATTTTTCTTTCCACACAGCTGAGTGCCAGAACACATCATTTTCAAAACAGGCAAAATAAGGGCAGCAAAGCACTGAATTGTTGTGAAGAAATAGCTGAAGTCAAAGGTCAATGGTGAGGTCAGGAGTGAAGGATGAGTGATGTCTTATGGTAAATGGTAAATGGACTGTACTTATATAGCACCTTCCTAGTCTTCCGACCACTCAAAGCGCTTTTACGCTACATATTGTGTTATTTATTGACACTTGGCCAAGGAGAATTAGAGACACTCTCAAAGTTCATCAGAAGTGCCTGAGTTGGTCTCACATTCTGCCAAACTCATCCTGGTGGTCAGACTTTAAACCCCAAGATATCACTCAAGGCCCACACGTGACCATGTGTAGCCTAAGGACAGAAAATTCCATAACACTGAAGCTGCTTTGGTGGTTCGTTATCATTAAGTGTGTAGCACTTTTTAGCAAAAGTGATACATTAACACTGCATGAGTCTCAGAATTGTATCGGTAGAGATGCAAGTGTTCCTTTACCTTCTGCACACGAGCACTGAAAACGCCTCGACAAGACAACATCTTTATTTCATGTCCAGGTGTCTCAATTCAAATTAAAGTTACTGATAAAAGAAGACATTCATGATAATGACACATGTTAAAATAGCATTAAAACCGTTGAATCAACGTTGTGTTAGTGGGTAAAAAGCATTCAATAGTGGTTGTGCAGCAGCGGTGTGAGAACACAGTAAAAATACAGTGGATCAGTCTTCATCTGCATCATCAAAGGCCACGCCGGTCGCTCGCTGCTTCCTACACAAACACAAACACAAACACATAGTTGGTTTGCAACAGGTCAGAGTGATGAGTGTTACCAGGTTTACACGCTCTACCTTTTACTGCCTGGGTTGATGAGTGAACTTCCTGGAGGTCGTTTCTTCACCGTCGCTGATGGTGCACTATTCTGCTGCAGCAGGGGCTCCATCAGCTGCTCACCTGAAGCACAGTTCATTTATTTCACAGCTCAGTCTATACATGAGCAAACATGTTTCCTACCTATTTACACACACACATGATGCTGCATATCCACATTTCTGTCAATCACTCATTATGACATCATACTGATGAATGAATTATAATGATCATGATTCAACAAAAGAATTAGAAAAAGGAAATGTGTATGACTTGAATTCAGTTCAAGGTCTGTTTTTCTATCATTAGATCCAAGTTCAACATTCAGCTTACAAATGCAGGTTCCACAACAGCTGATTCAAAAAACTTAATCTTAACATGACATTTCCTCAATTCATTTCAATTCATATAGCGCCATATCATAACAAAAGTTATGTCATGACACTTTCCATACAGAGCAGGACTAGACTGTACTCTTTATAATATTATTTACAGAGACCAACAGTTCCACCATGAGCAAACACTTGGTGACTGTGGCAAGGAAAAAAATAGAGTTAAAGATAGAGAGGGGCAGATAGAGAGAGAAACTATAAACTGAAATGGAGATATGGTAGCAATAATGATAATAATATACTGTATGTAGTGGAGGTCATGCAGGACCACAGCAGCAGCCATAAATGAATATACAGCTTCATTATTTCAATCTAACTTAGATCTGAGTCTAATCCTTGGACAGTATTTTATTTAGGATTTTAAATATAGAAACATAACTATTTTGTTTCCAGGAGATTCTTCATGACTGAAAACATGAATATTAGATTACATTTCTGCCAATAGGTCAACTTTCACAAGCCTATAGATGATGTCACAATACTGCACCATGTTGCATGGTGTCTATGATTTAAATGCATGTGCGTGACATGAAAGAGTCCAAGTTTAGTTACAACTCTGGATTAATCCAAGACGGAGAGTAACTGATTAACACTGACTACTGATTAAATATTGATCAGCTGACACACTGGACAATGTGGATGCACATCTATAATATATGTAGTGAGGATTCTGCTCTCTGAATGCTGCTGATGAGGATCTCTTTTTTTGTTATCACAGTGTTAACGGACAGTCAAACAATAGACAGTTACCTACCCTTGCAGTTACCTACAGGTAACTTGAAACACACGTCACACTCAGAAAAACCTTCAAATCAACTTTTGATCATCCCCGGGGACAATGACACCGTTTGAAATACAGCTTGAAAAATGTACCTGCAGGCCACCACTGGTGATTTTTCACTGGACTGACAGAGGACACGCCACCTGTGGGGAATGACCAAACACAGCCAGCTTAGATTCTAAAGGGATAGTGAGTACATCAGATGACCATACAACGTGAAGAGCAATGAGTCACAAGAAGAACGTACACGTGCCGTCAGGCTGGGTGAGGCTGTCTGCCATCCTGAACAGCAGCTCCTTCAGTTCCTCTGTGGCCTGTAGGCCTTCCAGCATGGATAAGGTCATGCGTGGCTCACCTGGACTGCAGCCCACACGGAGCTCCACACTGGTTTCATGCACCACAACAGACACATCCCCATTACCACAGGCGGACCTGAGGTAAAGACAGAGAAACACTGAGCTTCACTGGATTGTCACTCTAAGAATGCTCTGCTGCTGACTGTGCCGCTTCACCAGCACCACGAGAGAGAGAGGAAACAATTCCTGTTCCACAAAGTGTGATCTCACCTGAGTTTCAGGATATAATCCTCTGTAGATTTCAAGGCAAACCTCTGTCTCTAAACAAACAGGTATGATTACAACCAATGCCACAGCGGGAACAGACGGTCAGCTGACACACTCGGTGGAACTTACAAACTGGTTCAGTGTGTCCTCGGTGTACTCTGTGCTCCAAACATCAGCAGCATCTGTCAGACTACAGCAGAGAAACAACACGGTAAATCACAAGTGGTCCTGATGATTCTCTCTCTCTCTCTCTCTCTCTCTCTCTCTCTCTCTCTCTCACACACACACACACACACACACACACACACACACACACACATTTCAGGATGAACAGTTTGTTTGTTTGATAGTGTTTTGTGTGACCCTCAGTTCAAATAGCAAGTACTTTTATTGGAAATTTGCAGTTAATGTCTCCTCTGAAGTTTTTACACTTCAAAATCATCCTGCGGGCCAGATTGGACCCTCTGGTGGGCCCCTTTTGGCCCAGGGGCCGTATGTTTGACGCCCCCCTGTACATACTACTCTGTCCTCTCTCTGAAGGAGACACCTGTGATCCAAAGTACCTTTAACAGTGTAATATTATGACGCAGGTCACTGTGACAGAGCAGCTGAAGGCTGTGTTGCTGACTTTCAGTCTGCAGATGAACAAACCTCTCAGCTTCGCCTTCTGTTTTCCCGCCTTCAGTCAGTGTTGTGTCGCAGTTACATATTCGGTATTTCAGGTATATGAATCAGCCATTGTGATGGAGGTTACTAATATTTTGCTGTGTTTTTATGTTCCTGACAAACACTGTCATCATATACTGTGGCTGCTCATGGAGACTGTCTTCGTGTTGTCCTTTGTTCAGTAGGAAACCCTGCTGCTGTCTTTATCTATATTTAATGTTTCGCTCAGCTTCACTCACCAGATATGAAAGAGTCCGTTTTTTCTGCGTGTGTAGCAAATAAATTTAGACTGGCTCTTTTTATCCAACACAACGCAGTATGACGCCTGCTTCACATCCATGATTCTTCCTACAGTCCACTGACTACAACAACCACAACAACTTCTTCTGCTTCTTCTTCTTCTTTGTTGTTTAACGGCAGTCGGCATCCTTAATGTTGCATATACTGCCCTCTTCTGGACTTTACTACTTTGCTACTTCCTCTTTGGTATATTCTTATTAACCCAGTTAAACCAGATATCCCAGTATGATTTTCCTCCCTACATTTCACACATTCTATTACACTCTTGAACTCTTCTTCACTCTTCCTGTCTTCCACAGCCTGCCATCATCTCTTCCCTCTCCCTTTCATATCCATGACAATCAACCATCACATGCTCCACTGTCTCTCTCTCCACACAGCTACACCGACCAGTTGGATGTTTTCCTAATATACTGTGTGTTATTCAGTTTACTGTGCCCTAATCTTAGTCTGCTCATGGTCACCTGCTCCGCTCTGCTACCTCCACTACACCCCACCTCTCCTACTTCACCTTGTAGTTTATATAAATGTCTCAATTTTTCCTGGTTCTTCCAATGTTGTTTCCATTGATTTATTATTTCTTTCCATATTAAACTTTTTCTTTCTGCTTTTGATCATTTTACTTTTACTTCCACCTCCTCTTTCTTTACTGCCTCTTTTGCAATTTTATCTGCTTTTTCATCCCCTTGTATCTCTAAATGAGCTGGTACCCACATGAATTTCCCTCCCCTGCTGTGCTAATCTGAATGTTTTTAACAGTATTTCATATAATATTTCCTGGTGTGTTTTCGCTGTTTTGTTTTTAATTCTTAAGAGTGATGAAACTGAATCACTACATATGACTGTCTTCCTGTCCGTCCTGTCCTCCACCCATTCTATTGGCAGTGATATTGCGCATAGGTCCACCGCATATATGCTTAAATGATCTGATGTTCTCTTTGACATTGTGATATGATGACTGAACCACCACTGCTGAGCCTGTTGCTCCTGTTTTCGTCTCTTTTGATCCACCTGTAAACATTGTCCCCATACTTTACATCTGCGTAGTTATAAAATTCCTGTACTAGGTCCGCCAGCTAATATTGTTATGGTTGTTGCTATGGTCATGGGGATGTGGGCCACGTGGTGGTGCATCAGCCACGTGGTAAAGTCAGCTGTTCACCTGGTGAATGAGAGGGTGAGGGGGGAAGTCATACTTTTGCTGACCGCATGATGTTTGGAGGTAAACTGACTGATGATTTTAAGGATTGTTGGACTATTCACTGCTTGTGTTTTAACATTAATAAACATGCAAATCAGAACTCCGGCAATGAGGCAGGTAAAGTTTTTCCCCTACTTAGCCTCTCGGTGACTATATTTTTTTGTTTAATAGTCAGCAAAAATTTGTCAAACTAAGTTGGATTGGAGCCGCAAAGAAGCCAGCAAGTCATGTATGCTTTGGACGCGGAGCAAATGTATGAATTTAATGATAACGCCTGATTTTGTCTCTCAAAGAGCTCATGAGAGATAAGAAAAATGTTTGACTGGTGAAATCTCAGCTGGATGTTTTGATGCAACTATGTGATGATGTTACTGCTTTGCATGAATCTCTGATGCCATTAATTTCCACTGATGAACAACAAAAACAAAAGCTATGGTTTTCAAAGGTTAATAAACGTACAGGAGGATGTATTGAGGATGTTGAGGAAGTTTACATCCATATTGAGAGAAAGAGACAGAGAGATAGAGAGATATATATAGAGAGAGAGATAGAGAGACAGAGAGAGAGAGATTTGAAGTATTTAACTGACTATGACAACAGTAACAAACATTAATGGTAAGGATCACTATTAAAGCTTTAAAGGAATTAAAAGTTGTATTTTAATGTTTGTTTCACTCTGCACTCAACATCAAATTGTATGTAAATAAGAAATAGACAAATTCATCATGAATAGGAGATTTAAAAAGGTGGTCTGAGCAAGCAGAAACGCATGTGAACAAAATCCAACAATATGGGGCGTGATTTTACCTCTGCAGTCTACACAGTTTGATGTATTTGTATCAATTTGTCTATTTATTCATTTACCCCTGCCCATTAGCCCCTGCAGTACCCAGCACCTCTGGCATTTTTCTCGGAGACTACGTCCACGGAGACAAAAACGGGGGGGTATACGTTCTGAACATCGTTCTTTGACGTCCCTGCAGTCTCGTGAACGTTTCCCTGCCAGTCGTTCCAAAAACCTGGACGTAGTCTCTGTGGCGTCGTCGACAAACTGTCTCTAAAACCTGGATTAAGTCATCTGTTGACGTCCCCCAGACTGTTATAAACCTGGACAAGTCCATCTGTGTGTCCCCACAGACTGTCTAAAACCTGACAATCGAGTCTCTGGTGACGTCCTGCAGTCTGTCCTAAAACCTGTCTTCGTGTCCTGTGACTCTTGACAAGACTGTCTAAAACCTGGATGCAGTCTCTGCTGACGTCACCCACAGGACTGTCTAAAACAACTGAAGATAGTCTCTGTGGATGGTCCACACTGTCTCAAAACCCTGGACGTAGTCTCTGTGACATCCTGCAAAAACTGTCTAAAAACTTGACGTAGTCTCTGGAACCGCCAAGACTGTCCTAAACCTGGATGTATGAGTCCTTGTGACTTTCCCACAGACTGTCTAAAATCCCTGGTATTAGTCTCCATGAAGTCCCCACAGAGTGTCTAAAACCTGTTCGTCGTCTTGTGCCGTTCCCCGCGGACGTCTAAACCCTGCATTTAGTCTCTGTGAGGTCCCCAACAGACTGTTCTAAAACCGGAGTTAGTCCTCTGTGGACGTCCCCATGGTACTTGTCTAAAACCTGGGACGTAGTCTCTGTGCCCGCCGGACTGTCTAAAACCTGTACGTAGTCTTGTGACATCCCCAACACAGTCTACAACCTGCGACGGTAGTCTCCATGGACGTCCCCACAACCTGTCTAAAACCTTGACGTAGTTCTCCGTTTGACGTCCACACAGGACTGTTCTAAACCTGGACTTAGTCTCTGTGATGTCCCCAGGACTGTCTAAAAACCTTTCGACCCGTTAGTCTTGTGACCGCAGACTGTCTAAACCTGGACGTAGTCTCCATGACGTCCCCACAGACTGTCTAAAACCTGGACATAGTCTCTGTGACGCCCCACTGACTGTCTCAAATCTGGATGTAGTCTTTGGACGTCCCCACAGACTGTCTAAAAACTTCTACATTCGTCTCAGTGACGCCCCTACAGAAGTGTCTTAAATTTTTGACATAGTCTTCTGTGATGAGCCTCTGTCTAACACCTGAACTGTTAATTACCTTCAAATCCGGTCCATATCCCTTATTTCCGCACTATAAGGATTATAAGGTCGCACCTTTGAATTAATGCCTATTTTTAAAACCATCATTTTCATATATAGGGGCGACATTATACGTCGAGGCGCATAAGAAATAGAAGCTACAGTAGTGGCTGGGGTTGCGGCTTATGCATCCCTAGAGTGGAGCTGCACTAAAGGGAATTGTCAAACAAAACCCAATCAGTAAAGTCAGTCACTTAGTGTGTGGAAAACAGAATGTCCAAGGCAGACGATTCAGAGCCAAGACCAGGAAAATGCTAATGCGATATCCATTTCATACGATATGCATAGGATTTCATTGAATTAAAAAATGGAAATAAAAAGTATTGTCTAGTGACATAGACTATACTCCAAAATGATTAAAGTATGCAAATCAACCACACGAAATGATGCAATAACAGTAGCTAAAGCATCACAGAGACTATGTTCAGACGTAGTCTCCGTGGACGTAGTCCGTACGTCCCCACAGACGGTCAAAAACACACAATACATAGTCCTTCACAGACAGTGAGCTTGAACAGGTGCGACGCACCTACTTTGAGCAGAAATGGCTAGGGACCGAGCACAGCGTGGCCTACCAAGGAGCGCTTTCTGCCGACTCATAAGAAACACTATGAACATAGGATCTATCGCAAGAGCCACAGAGGACTGCAGAACCCCACCAAACATGAGGTGATGCCATGGCAAAACGATTGGTGGTTACTATCCAATGATAAAAGGCCAGTCATCAACATTGAGTGGGTGAGTAGATTTTGTCACTATTGCTTGTGGATGGTAATGTGGGGACTGTAACTGTCATTTTTAATGTCATATGTAGGCCGCGAAGGAGCATGTTTGCAAAAGCTCATGAAGAGACTCTCAAATCAGAAGTCCAAGGACGGCCAAAGTTCTTCCTTCGACAAAAACACGACAAACACGGAAGTCAGTTCAGACACTCAACCACTGATGATGCTAGGATGGGAGATTCTAGTGCATCCACAATTATTCTGGAACATTCACCATTAGTCCATGGGCACCCAGTGCTAGATCTGTCAACTAGAGCTAGTACCCCACTGCAGAGCAGGACAGCAGTGATGAAACTGTATTTAACAGTGCAACACGCAAGAGGGTTTACAGAGAAAAAGGGCTCCTTTGTGGAGCTCTGCAGGTAGTTTTTTTATCAATGCATTCAAAAGGCTGTTCCTCGAACATTTCCCACTAACGATTTCCTTTTGGTTTTCCCCTTAGAATGAACATTATGTTTGTTCTTGCCAAAATGACACTTTTCCTTTAGTCGTTTTCTCATGTCCTTGAACATTTTTAAAAATTTCCTTTCCCAGGCCAGCTGTAACAAAATACATGCTAGATAAGGGAATACAAAAAGACAAAACACACAACACCCCCTCTAAGAGTTATAAACACTGCAGCCCAGTACAATCCTAATTTTTAAACAACTTCCTCCCCTTTGGACCTTTGAAATGATAAAAGTGTATCTCAAAGTAACCAAACCTTACATAAAATGTATGTGTGAATAACTGGAAATATAGTGTAAAATATTGCAGTAAGTCGTAATCTCAACCGTAAGACAGGAAAAGAGCCTCGCTGCTTAAGCCCAGTTTTTAGGTGGCATGGGCTGGACGGGAAGAGCAGTGGCAGGGCTCGGAACAGCTGTGACGGCGCCACTGGCTTAATGAAAAAGGCACGAAGGACCACCTCCATTGCAAAGTTTTAGGAAGGCTTCAGTGGCTTTCTCATCACCCCATAAAACGGACCTTGAAGAGGCTTCGACTGTCTCATTCAGAGATGTAGCTGGGAGTTGGTGGGGATTACTCCGCTGCAGGCTCATCCAGCACGTGAAAAATAGATTCAGATACAGAAGAAAAAAATAAATAATAAAAATAATATAATAATAATAATAAGAAGATATATATATATATATATATATATAGTATATAATATATATATAGAGTATATTATATATATATAATCATTATATCTACTAGGTATACATAAACACCTACGAAAAATAATAAAACTGCAGTCCTTGTTTAACATTCGTGATGACTAAGATTCTTCAAAAAGATCAGAAAAGATTAGGCCAATTAGTCATGCTAAAAAATAAGTCCTTGGAAGAGCTGAAAATGTGTGACTGAATAGGACCACGTACGTGATCCAGTCGCAGAAACATGGGTAAGCTCTCAGAATCTTTGTTGGTCTGTCTTGCTCCTTTAAGAGACATCAAGGTGATGAAGCACTTCGAGACTCAAATCCAGGTTCAAAGCAAATGAGTTATTGCAGCTTTGTTTGCCTGTTTTGGGACTTTGACATTTCTTGGAGGGTTCTTGTAGTGTCTTGCTTGGGTTTTCAGGTTGTCCATGAAGTCACTGAACCAGCTGAAGCCATTAGAGGGAAGTTATGGTGGAAAGAAGATATGAGATTTCCAAACTAACAAGTTGTCAGTATAATGAAACTCAGGAAGTGGAAAGAATTAATTCATGTTCATGTGACTTGTAATAAAAGCAAAACATGGGACAACAGAATAACATATGCCTTGGACAGACACGGAAAGATTGTAAAGCTGCTGAATGTCCAGTGTAGGTCATGTGAAGAATTACTCAGCCAAAATGGATGTTTAATACGAATTGTCTGCCAGCACATCTGACAGTCTAAAACTTCTACATAGTCCTGTGACTGGCAGACTGTCTAAAACCTGATCCAATCACAAAATGGATGAGAAGATATGTTTGGGGAGATGGGGAAACATCCTACTGATAATTTCTGTAGGAATGCTATTACTGTCCTGGTCAACCTGTGGATGCGGTTGCATTCCATGTATGAGAGAACTGAAAGAGATGAATTACTACTGCACTAACGAAAACACATGTTCTATCAGCCTGCTCCACAGTTATGAGTTTGGGAGGCATGAATGAAGGACCAGGTGTCGGTAGTAGCGAGAATGAGGACGAGTACGAAGAATGGGTCCAGTTCAGCGAGTTAGAAGGAAGTCAAATCTACGTCGCCCATGAGAGGAGAAACACCTATGGCCGACACACTGTTTTAGTCTTTAATTACACAGAGCACAATGAAGAACCTATAGAAATCTGAAAAGAGTTATAGTGTTCCGTTAATGTATGCTTAAGAGAGAAAGACTGATGCAAATTGTATACATTTAAAGGTTTGTTTTTTCTCTGTTTCAAGCCGGGACAACACGTAGGCGGAAAGAGGTCGCGTGAGACGATTCAGCCCGCTTTATTTTCTTTATTAGATCATAATTGTACTCTACACTTTGGGTTAAAAAACAATCTATATTTTAACATTTAGAGTGATAATGGACCACATTTTCAGAAATGATGTAATTACGAAAACTGAGTGACTGGTTTCCATTAAAATGAAAGGCTTGTATGTGAAGACTCAGCATTATGCTGGCCCACCCGTCTCCAAGTCGCGCACGTTTGTACATAATCCTCTATTCTGCACACTTCAGGGCCAAATCTTGGGCTCCCCGAGAGGACCGGGTGTGGCCGTCTCATGTCACTTTTTTTATGTGGGCGAAGATATGTGTGTTTCATCAAAAGAAATCTCATAACGGCTGAAACAATAGCATCTGTTTTCAGTCTGTGGCATTGTAGTTTAAATATAACATTGAATATATCACAATAATTATCATTTTGTGATAATCAATCAAACAAGTCACCATTAAAGACTCCTAGACTGTTCAATGTGTGACCTTTATAAAATACTTTGCTTGAAATAATAGGCTAATATGAAATAATGAAAACTGATATCGTTTTCACACCCAAAAAGTTATTAGCTTGTTAAACTCCTTTTCTCCCTCATTAAAAAGTCGCAGAATTAAAAATAGGCAAAATACTGACATCCAAAAGTTTGAAACTCAAACATTCGAGTGTAGGAACAATATGAAAAAAACAGCATTTTTTTTTGAGTGGAGGGGGGAATCGATAGACTTGGCAGGTTAAGTGAATGCGTGGGTCAAAGGCATCTTTGTTCAGCACCATGGACAGCGGTGAGAGGCGGAGGAGCATTAAGTGTCGGCATAACGGCACAAAACCAAGCTGGAGGCAGGTGAAACCATGGCTTGCCTTCAATATATTCTATTCTGCAGCCCTGAAGCCAGAACGGCAGTGGATCAGTGGCTCTGGGGAGCTGGGACGAAGCGATCTGTTTGGGCCGGCCACGAGGGGCGCCAATCCCGGGCTAGGAACAGAGCGAAGGTCCCGCCCTAGAGGAATGGAGCCGCCGTGTCGGCAGCCTGGATGTAGTCTCCTGGATGTCCGCCACAAACTGTCTAAAGCCTGGACGAGTCTCCTCTGACGTCCGCGCGGGACTGTCTAAAACTTCGAGCGTCTCTCACTGTGACCGGCAGACTGTCTAAAACCTGGACTGGCTCCATGACGCTCCCCACAGACTGCTCAAACCTGGACAATAGTCTCGGTGACGTCCTGACAAACTGTCTAAAACATGGATGTAGTCTCCGTGACGTCCTCACAGACTGTCTAAACATGGACATAGTCTCTGTTACGTCCCCACAGACTTAAAAAATAATAATAATATTAATAAAAATAATAGAGTCAAAGGTCAAGGTTCTATGTGTTTAGGGGTATCGCACTGTTCTTATTAGGATTGGGGTCCTAGACTTTAACGCAGAATTGTTGTGATCCGTGGTCCGTACTTCCATCTTGTGGACTGAAACAAACCATTGCAGCACCGTATTTATGAAGTAG
>NC_040013.1:724704-732957 GCF_000972845.2 Larimichthys crocea
AAGCTAAAGTTCTGTCTCGCCCAGTATTGTGTTTATCATACACCAAACAGCATTATAAGTAATTAATAAGTATTTATAACTTGTACATTGCAGCTCATAAAAAAAAAATAATAATAAAAGGCTGCAGTATTGTGATAATACCCGGAAACGTGATACTTTGTCTGGTATAGTATCGTGGTTACTCATTTTGATATCGTGACAGCTCTAGTTCTTTTATTATATCTTCGTTGTTAAGCAGGTGAAAGGTCTGGACTTGATTCCAGGTGTGACATTTGCATTTCGAAGCTGTTGCTGTGAACCCACTGTTGTAGCCATTTTTTATATGTGCTGAAGGTATGTGTGTGTGGTAAGTTGTATATGTTGTTGTTGCGATGTCACCTGCACACCTGATCACATAGGAAGCATCACAGGAGTCACATATAGCCTACATAGGGGAGTCACAGGTGGACAGCTGGTGGGAATCAAGAACTGGGGAAGCCACAGTTTTTCAGCCATGTGTGTGTCCATGCGTTTTCCATGTTTCTAGAGTATCTCAGAACAAACCAACCAAACAGTGGCACTAAAAAATCATTTTGCTGGATGGGCGAGCTGTTGATCAGAAATTTCACCACTAGATGTCACTAAATCCTTTAAAATACGAGATGTTTGTCAAGAAGAAGAGAAGAGAGAAGAGAAGAAGAGGAAAAAAAGCAAATAAATAAAATTTAAAAAATGACTTACTAAATAAAGAAGAAAAAAATTAAGATAAATGAAATAAAATAATAAAAAATATATCAATAATAATAACAACAACAGCGACATCATAGATGGTGGCTAAGCAAAATTCTCCAAAGAGGAATTCAAATAGGCGTCTCTATCAGTATTCTATCACATCATCCATCAAACACCCAAGTATCTTTAAATACAAATTCATCTTTGCATAAAGGCGTCCATAGTCAACTGCAGACTTGCAGTCATTCGCTCCATCATAGAGACATTGACCTACAGTCGGTGGTTTTTCATCCCTCCAGTTCACCGTAACAATTTTCTTTGCTACTATTAAAAGAATGCTCAGCATATATGGCTGATCTGCATTATAAAGCTCTTTAGGTACAACATCGGCTTTTTAGTGACATCTACCTCTTAAATAATATCATATCAATTTCCTTTTTAATGTTGTCTCAAAATCCTTGTATTACTGGACAATCCCAAAAAGAAAATTCAAAAATATTTCCACAATTTCGCCAACTTAATGCTACATTGGGATTTTTCACGTATGAAGAGATGATGAAGGGAATATTAAAATATCTGATCTTTACTTTCCAGTCAAATTCTTTCCACAGTTGGCTGCTAATTCCCTTATGACAACCTAAACATATGTCCATACATGCAGAGTCTTCAATCATAACATTTAACTCTAATTCCCATTTTTCCTTGATGTGGTTCGTGTTTTGTGAAGTGTCAAACTGTGATTGATTTTTGATTTGTAAAACATGTCCTCTCTTCCACGTTGTTAGTTATACAGACTGATTACAGAATATGAAGGTGTGGATGACTGAATGAATATTTATTTTGTGTCCTCACACAGATGATGTGCAGCCCCTGAAGCGCAGCAGCAGTTATGGTTTTCTGCCACCTACAAGTGAGTCCAACTGAGACAGAGCTGATCTGGTTCATCATAAGATCTGAATTTACAGTGATTCATAAAGAATGATGATTAAACTGAATCATGTTTGTTTAAAGTTCAACACCAAAATAAAATAAATAACTTATGTCACATTTAATGTTCTCCTGATTAAAGAAGTTGTGATTTCTCACAAGGTCTAAATCCAGTTTAGAGCAAATCTCCACCTGATTTAACTTTTCTAATCCAGTGTTTTCTCTTTTCAGTGTCTGAGCTGAGGGTTGTTCTTCTGGGGAACAGCTGGTCTCAGAGGAGTTCAGTGGGGAACTTCATACTGGGACAGACTGTGTTCAACACTGAGGAAGAACCAGACTGCTGTCTGAGAATCGGTGGACCATTGGAGGAGAAAAAAATAGTTCTCATCAACACCCCAGATCTGCTGCATCCAGACATCTCTGAAGACAAACTGACAGAACATGTGAAAACCTGTGAGAGACTCTCTGATCCTGGACCTCATGTGTTCCTGCTGGTTCTACAGCCTGAAGACTTCACTGAGGAACACAAACTGAAGCTCTGCAGAGTCCTTCAACTCTTCAGTGATCAATCATTTGATCATTCACTGATTCTGATATCAACACCCAGAGAGGAGAGTCCAGGATTCATGGAAAAATACATGGAACACCGTCCATTAAAAGACATGATCAGAAAATGTCACTACAGGTTTTTGTGGCAGAAGAATCTTGAACTTCCAGAGCTGTTAACACGTTTGGGTCAAATTGTAAAGGAGAACAATGGAGAGCACGTCAGCTGTGATGTGTTTGAGGACGCAACATCGACTTTACCAGGAGATCATCAGAGACCAAAACAACAGGAAACACAGACTTCTATCATGGGTGCTGTTAAAGCTGCTGGTAAGTGTAGAAACAATTCTGACTTTGTTCACATGAATCTTCTTTCAGTAAATTGAAAACATGAAGTGGCAAATTAATGATGTCATCTTTTTACAGGGCTGAATATATTTAAAGGACGACGCTCAGAGAAAAACCCTTTGACTGACAGTAAGTACATTTATCACACTGATCATAGATTCATGGAGCGATCTGTCCTGCAGGATTAACCCAAACACATCACATACTTCATCACTATCATAAAGCAATGAAATAAGAACTATCATTTCATTAATAGTAAATCATCAAAATTAAATGTTTGTATTAAGCATACAAATTGTTTTAGGCAGACACATACTGTATATTTATCATATTCTGTTCTGTTTGGACAAAACATCGCTGTCATTTGAATTCACTGTTTCTGACCACCAATATTTTTTTTCTGAAATGTAAAAACAGGTATATGTGAACCTAAGTTGGTAAACTGTGACTTATATAATATAAATATAACTTGATGTCATTTAATATTTTTCTCTGTTGTATCACAGCATCTGGATTCAGGATTGTGCTGCTGGGAAAAAGTGACGACAAACAGTCAAAACTTCATGACTTCATCATCAGGGACCAGACTTTTAAGTACCTTCACTCTAAAATTTATGAAACCAGAAAATATGTGGGCACCTGTGGAGAGTGGAGAGGAAAACTATTAACTGTCGTGAAAACTCCAGACATCTTCAGTCTGTCTGTGGAGGCAGTGAGAGAAGAGATGAAGAAGTGTGTGAGTCTTTGTCCTCCTGGACCAAATGTTCTTCTGCTGTTAGTGAAACCTTCTGATTTCACTGCAGAGATCAGACAAACACTGAAGTTCATCCTGAGTTTGTTTGGTCAAGATGCTTTAAAACACTCGATGGTCATCATTACACACAATGAGAACAAAAGTTCTACTGTGAATCAGCTCCTTACAGACTGTGGAGGAAGACAGTACAGCATGTATGAAGATGACCACAGATCATTAATGCAGAAGATTGAGAACATTGTGTGTGAAAACAAAGGAACCTTCCTCACCTTCACTGAAGACACCACAAGACCAAAGTCTGAAGACATGAAACCAGCTTTAAACCTGGTTCTGTGTGGGAGGAGAGGAGCAGGGAAGACTTCAGCAGCCAAGGCCATTTTAGGTCAGACAGAGTTTCCTTCAGTCTCCAACTCATCAGAGTGTGTTAAACATCAGGGAGAGGTGTGTGGACGTTGGGTTTCCCTGGTGGAGCTGCCTGCCTTGTCTACCTGTGGGTCCCTCACTGAGGGAAGACAAGGGGCGAGTTAGAGACCTCCAGACCATTGCAGCTCTCGAGTTCGATGACGTCACCATATCTTTTCACTGGGACAGATCCTACAGCTCCAGGCTGTTGCTAATTCTGTACAAGAAAACAATGACCAATCCAGGAGCTCGTCAGAGTGTGGAGGAAGCTATGTTGTCTGAACATTCAAGGACAACAGCAGATCCCAGAGCTGCTGGACATGGTGGAAAAAAACACGTGCAAACTAAGAATGAACATCCTGCTACACAACCAAACATTCACACCAGTGCACAGATGGATCAAGTCATACAACAGATAAATATCAACATGCACAAGCTGATGGAGAGTCTGAATGAAGAAAAACAAGATTTTCGTAAGGTACTTTTAATTAACGTTTTTTAAACCATGTAGACACTCACACATCTCATGCGACCGCTGTAGCAGCTGAGAATATTTAAAGTAACTTCCGTGTCTTTATTGTTCATCAGGTGATGAGAAAACAAGTCAAAGTGTCTACAGGATTGTGTGCTGTGAAGGACTGGCTGTGGACAGAGTGCTCCCAGTGAAACCATTGCTAGAAAAACGAGTTTGAAAGCTGATCTAGAGCAAAAATCAGTCACCAAAGCTTTGTGCAGAAAGTACAGAGTGAGTGGACGGATCGTCCAGTCGTGTGGTCGCACTCCGTCTGTTGACACAACTTTGTCTCGTGAAGAGGTTCTGAAGGAGATGGTGAAATGGCATCAGGTCTTCTGGCTCCAGGACACATGTCGTTCCTGTTGAGGTGTTACAGATCGGCAGATTTACAGAAGAGGAGAAGGAAACACTGAAACTCATCAAGAAGAGCTTTGGGAAGAATTCAGAAAAGTTCACCATCATTCTTTTAACTGGAGGAGATAAACTGGAACATGATAAGATATCTGTTGAAGAATACATTAAAAAAAAATGTGATGACTCTCTCAAAAAGCTGATCTCTGACTGTGGAGGAAGATACCATGTGTTTAATAACTGTGATGAACAAAACCACAAACAAGTCAGTGAGCTGATAACAAAGATTGACACCATGGTGAAGGAAAATGGAGGCAGCTGCTACACTAATGACATGCTGCAAGAGGCCGAAGCAGCAATAAAGAAAGAAATGGAGAGGCTCCTGAAAGAGAAGGAAGAAGAGATGAAGAGAAAGATGGAAGAACTGCAAAGAAAACATGAGGAAGAAATGGAGGAAATGAAAAGAAGAATGGAAGAACAGAGAAGAGAAACTGAAAAAGAGAGAAAACTGAGAGAAAAACAACTTAAAGAAATGAAAGAAAACATAGAGAAAGAACATGAGGAGAGAAAGAAAGAACAGAAGAAGAGAAAAGAAGAAGACAGGAAGAGAAAACAACAGGAAGAAACTCAACGACAGGAGTGGAAACAGAAAGAAAAAGATTTGGAGGAAAAAATAAAATCAGAATCAGAATCAAAAGAAACTATTGACAAAAAACTGGTGGAGAGCAGAGAAAAGATGAGAAAAAAACAAGAGATCTGGGAGGAAAAACAAAAAGAATGGTGGGATGAACGAGATCAAGAAGATGAAAAGAGACGACAGGAAGAACAAAGAAGACTTAGAAAGCTTGAAGAAGAATACAAACAGGAAAGAGAAAACGATGAAAAGAAAAGACAAGAAGAGGACAGAATCAGAAGAGAAGAAGAAGAAAAAGCTAGAAAAGACATCGAGGAGAAGTATCAGAAAGAAACGGAGAATCTGAAGACGACACATGAAGAAGAAGCCAGAAAGAAAGCTGAAGAGTTCAATGAATTTAGAGAGAAACAGAAGAAGAAATTTGAAGATCAGAAGAAAGAACATGAGATAGTGATCAGGTACAGTAATACAATGTGGAACATCTTAAAGGCTCTTTCAGCTTGCCAAGAAGAACTATTGAAGATTAAACATCGTGGTGAAATTTGTAACTTAGTAAAAAGTGTGACCAATAAGAAACAAAATCTGAAAGAAATCAATGACTTACTGAAAAAACAAGAAGAAGAAATGAAGAATGAAAAAAAAATTGAGGAAAAGAAGAAGCTTCTAGAAAAACATGATAAAGAAATGACTGACTTGATAGAAGGATTTCTGAATAAAGAAGAAACATTTTCTTCCTGGTTAAGATCCTTGTTTCCTTTTTAAATTAGTGAAACTCTAAAGAAGGAAAGATTTCATAGTAATATTTACAGTGTACTACAATGTAATGAATCATGGACACAGAAAATACTTCAGGTCTCTAAGTCAGCAGCTTATATAATGTTAAACCACAGGTAACCATAGCAACAGTACTGATGCTTCAGCCTTTGTTAGCAGGTAACTGAAGCTGAAGTGCAGAATTCAAGATTTTCTAAGTTTTTATCATGTTGATGTTGGACGTGCACAAAGCACACAGCTGATCTCAGACGAGGTTTTACTGATTTACTTTATGGACAAATAACAGCTGAGTTAGAGTTGGACTGTGTTTCAGTCCAACAGTTCAGATACACTTATTTTCTGTGTTCATTTGATGTCCTGATGCTCTTTGGTGTTTGTTTCTGATTGTGTTCCAGTGAGTCACTGAGTCTGAGGACCAGCTGACTGAGGACAATCCTTTCTAGGTTGTAGAAATAATAGTTTTTCTGTAGATGAAATCATTGTTTTGGAATCAAGATCACGACAAAATCATTTATTTTCAGAGTTTGTTGAACAGTTAAGGATCTGACTTCAGGAACAACTGCTGCATTTTTAAATCAGACTATAAATTAAGTACATAAGTTTCATAAACTGAGCTGGTTTTAGTCTCAGATCTAAATAACGAGTTGTAACAAAGTGTATTCTAGACTCAGCCATTTACACAGTTGTTGTTGATCAACCAAAAAGATTCCTCCATGAGTAATGTACCAACAAAACAATGTCAAAGACACGAGGTCAACTTGTTTGTATTTTCATTGATTTACATATATTCATTCATTCTTTGATAGTTTTAAATATATATTCTATATATACATGTTTTATTTACTCCTATTACATTGTTATCTTGGTGAAGATCAAAGTTTGTTTCCAGTTATGATGATTTTGTTTGAATGTTCAAACATTTACTCTTTCAGATTGTTTCCATTTTTCTTTCACTTATTAATTTGTTTTATTTTTCATTATTCAAAGATTTATTGATGCTTTCTATATATTTTTATTCATTTATTATTATCATTTAATCTTAAACATTTAATCACTTATTTATCTCATCCATTATCAGCATTATCATCTGTAAATGTTGACATTAATGTGTGTATTTACTTTGTACTTTATGGTTCAGATGGCTCAGTGTAGATAGAAGATGGCAGAAAGGTGTGACAGATGATGAGATGCTGTGAAATGTCTGGAAGCTCTCTGAAGAAACAAACAAACAAGCCTGCATGTCTGAGCTTGAGCACAGCGATTAGAAAACCATCGCCTCTTGACTCTCGTCTGGGCTTTTTGAGGCTCGGGGGGGTTTGCTCTCCTGGGTCCGAGTCGTGTCAGGGGCTGGTGTCGGACCAATGGGTAAACTTTGGTGAATAATTGATGTCAGCCAGTTCAGATAATAAAAAGTCACAATTATTGAATTGAAATGTAGTATAACCAAATGTAAGCACTGAACAGAACCAATCTTTTCAATGATTCAGGCTTTTCATTTTTCATTGTAATTCTCTCTTTGTATTGAATATACTATCTGTTATTGGGAAAATAAAAATTATCAATCAATCAATCAATTAATCAATCAAATTTTATTTGTACAGTCCAAAGTCACAAAGTCCATTTTCCTCTGAGGCTTTACAATCTGTACAGGGAGTGACACCCTCTGTCCTTAGACCCTCGGTTCCAGTGAGGAAACACAACACAACGGTACTACCGTGGATTACTGTCCTACCGGTGCCAGTCTCCGCTGCATAGCGGCCGCCTCTGCTCTCCTCCCGGCTTCTCACTGCATGCTACTCCATGTAAACAAACCAACATGGCAACTACTGCAACCGAACTACATAGCTGCTGAATGATTGGCTGTTTGCCTGTTACTGGTGACGTCCGGGGATATGATAGGCTGTTACCACACGCTGGGTCCGCCCGTCTGTTAGCTGATTGGCTGTTCGTGCGTTTCTGCCGGCAAGTACGAACTCCGTGAAGACAGCTCCGCTTCGATAGAAACTCGCTTCAAAACAAACAACAAGCTAAAGTTCTGTCTGACACGTGCACGGCTTACAGTCACAAACACGAGACAACACGCTCACCGTGGCAGAAGAACCGGGCCCGAGCGGCGAGACTGCCACTGCGTCTTCGTTAGCGGCACCATAAACATATACATAGACATATATACACAGACATATATATATACATATACATAGACATATATACATAGACATATATACACAGACATATATATATACATATACATATATACACAGACATATATACACAGACATATATATATATATA